>NW_027114374.1:101435-121580 GCF_000696795.3 Halyomorpha halys | reverse complement strand
ATATTATTTAATACAAGTAATAAACTTACACAGAAACACTAAACATGGATATGGTAAACAACTATTAATTTGCTGATGTTTCGCCCCACTTTGCAGAGCTTCATTAGGGCTGTTTGAGTTGAAAGATATCAAAACAGTCATGGTCATAATCAAAAAAGTGATTAAGCGTAAGGGCATGTTCTAAAATTTTGGAAGCGGTTGGATTGTGGCAAGTAATGGTTAATTTGTGTTGGGAAATACGGCATCTGAGGTGGTTCATAGTTTTGCCTATTGAAGGATTACAGTTAGGGGAGGGGCAAGGAATAAAGTAAACAATGTTAGAGCAGTATTGGAGAGAAACAAGATCTTTAGTGTTTTCAAAAAGGTAAGAGAGTTTATTTTGAGTCTTGAGTTCAAGGCTTAGTGAAGGAATATTTGTTAGAAAGAAGCTCTGTACGTTGTCAGTGAGAAAGGGAAAGGCGTCATATGGAAGGGATCTAAAAGGTAAGGGAGTGGGAGGTGAATGTAGAGAGTTTGGAGAAGGAGAAGTAACTGTAAAACAGTTGATGTAAGAGTTTAAGAGTTGGTGTATAAAGAAAAAACACACACACACACATATTAAACATGCATGTGCAATTGAATATATATACACTCACACAAACATACATATAAATTTTCCATTTTCCAATAATAGATATAATTGATTGAATATTAATAATAAACCCATGTATATTTACACACTCACACACATAGCCATACAGACATATATCATTTTCAAATTGAGATATCACAAAATAAAATAACATGAAAAATAAAAACTTGAGAAAGATATATAAGCTTTCTTAATTTAGGTCAACAATATATAATATACATCAAATGCAATAATTTAATAAGTCATAAAAATATACAAAAAATCTATATATTTGCATGTAATCACATTAAATAGTGCAGTACAACTATTGGATTCAAGTAAAAGTAAATTTTGTTAACATAAATAAATCTGTTTCAAAACATTCTGAGTAATACATTTTACTTATAGTTCCAATTACTTATAAGCAAATAAGTATAAAAAAGTCTATAAAATGTTAAAATGCATTTTAACAATAAAATTATAATTCTTCACTGCACCATAATAGTAGGTTTCTTCTGGGTCATATTAATTTTATCTCCTAAGCTCAATGCCATACCCTGTAGGGGGAAAAATAATCAATTATTGATATTTAATAGATTAGGACTATATATATGTGTAAGGTATTGGAGAAAAAAACATTTATTTTATTAGCCGTTCATTTAATCCATTTTTAAATAAAAGAAGATGGTCAGGGTTGCGGTCAAAAAAAGAACAAATAGTTTATAACTATTTTAATGTCCGACGTTTCGCCCTACTTTACAGCGCTTCATCAGGGCTGTTCAAAGCGAAAGGTTGAAGTAAAGTGAATGAAAGGCTGTTCAACCTTTCGCTTTGAACAGCCCTGCAAAGTGGGGCGAAACGTCGGACATTAAAATTGTTATAAACTATTTGTTCTTTTTTTGACCGCAACCCTGACCATCTTCTTTAACTTAAATTTTTACAGTCAACTATACATACATATAATCCATTTTTAATTTTTTCTTTAATAAATATTGATTATCCCAGTCTCCAGTTTGGTATCTGGTATTGACCAACATTTCTATAAAACGATGTGTTTAGTATTATGTTCAACTGCCAGGTTTTTCCCAATTGAAGAGACAAGCCCTCATACAGAGGGCTTATACAGGTCTTCTACTGTCCAAACCTCAGAATAGATCAGCAGCTCTTAGAACAGAACTTTGTTTACTGCTATAGCTGAATATGAACCTAGCCCACAGGTAGTTCATAGCATTACTCAAGAATTACATGGTGAGCAGAAATCATTGTGTAAAAGATTAAGAATAGTAAATATGAAATACCACAATTTTTTAAAGTAGTAAATATATTTCAAGTTTCAACAAATTCCAAATTATGTGAAATAACCAAAACATCAGACCATCTAGCAAGTTCAACAAGCCATTGACTACAATCACAAAATTCTTTTACAAGGTCACTCACAAAAGAAATCCATGCCACAGATAAAGAACAATAAGAAACGATGACCATGAAAACATTATACACAAGTTTTCTGTTAGAAATAGCCATTTTGACATTGTTGTAATAATAATGTTAAAGAGTTTATAAAAAAATAGATTAGTATCATTAATTTAGAAAATAAATATTTGAAATTGGCTTCAAGGTTCCAATACCAGCAGCCACTTATTAATAACTATGGCACTACATATAAAGGCTGTTTGATAATAATATAAAGCCCTGGGGTTCAGACGAAAACAGTAGCAACATTTAGTAAATTAAAAAAGGTTAGTATGCCTCTGTTCTATACCATTAGGATCTTTTTTATATCCTTATGAAATCCAGAAGTTACCAAAATAATTATAACAATCATCATTCAGAAATTAAAAACTAAGAACATAGAATCAAGTGTGGAAAATAGATTTTATAAATCAACAGCAGTTCAGGAGAAAACAAACACATTTTATTTAATGTTGAAGTTTAAATTTAATGTACTAAAGTATTGTAATAATAATTGACATTATTGAATTATTAACTAGTAAAAACATTTTTTTCTGACAAGTATTTTAGTCCATAATGTGTTATATAAAGGTATGATATGAAAACTCAGGACATGAAACTCTATAATTAGAATAAAATAATAAATTAAAAAATGTTTATGGGTTAAAAAAGGGTATCCAATTTAAATTGGCTTAAATGATACTCAAGGCAAAAGGATGAGCTAATAAAAAAATGCCAGAAGAAAAACTTGTAGGTCTACCTACTTTAAAATATTTACTGTTATTGCTTTCAAACTTCGGCACATGCCCAGACTGATGCATGTTTGAACATGTTGTTTACAGATAACACCTACTTTTTAATATTACCATTAAAGAGTTATGATCGATTTCTTCAAATAATTATAACTCAAAAATAACTTAGCACTTTTATTTTGAAAAAGTTCTTGTCCTAACTTAACTTTAATGAGACAGTTTATGTAAGATCTTTTTTGTTCAACTTTTATAATGAACTTCTTACAAAAACTTTTATGCCAGAATTTTTATGGCAAAAGGTTTTTACTTTTTATTTAAAGTTTTTATCACACAAGTTCTTCCAAAATTTTTGACTAGGATTTTTATACAAAAGTTGTATACTATAAAATTCTCAACGATTTAGTGAGATCTTTTATAATAAAATTTATCCCTATGCTTGTTTATTTGAGTTTGCGCACACCTAATTAGGTTCTCTTTTAAGCTCGGCTACATAAGCATATGAAAACTGTCATTATAAAATAGAAAAAAGAAAATAGAAAATGTAAAGGATGCCCAGGTGCAGCTGTGGGGTCATTTACATTTTATATTTTCTTTTTTCTATCTTATAATGACTTTTTTATAATGAAGTTTATTTTTAATGTAAGATTATAATTATCTAATTATCATTTTTCAACCAGTATGATTTTTCGAAAAAATGTTAAAGTTTTCTATCTAGTATTTTTTTACTTCAAGTACTTCCAATACTGTATGGAACAAAACCATGTTTGCGAAATACAATAATTAAAATAACCATAAACAGTATAAATATTTAAACATGATTTAGCACGATTTAAGATTAATTTATTCAATTAGAAAAGGTTGGATTTGAATGGAAAACATTGAATTTGGCTCTGAGATAGTTGAAAGTGACTTAAAATGCTACATTTATACAGGATGTCTGATATAAATTGGCTCAAATGTATCTCATGACCAAACAGATGATTTAACCATAAAATGCTAGTTTTAAGGGCAAAGTTTTAGGTTTATTCCTATAGTTTAATTTACTGCTATTACTTTTTAGCTTAGACGCAATAGATCTGGCAAAAACTAGGTGTTGGTGGATGATACTTACTTTTTGATTCTCTCATTTATAGCCCTTTAAAAGTTATGAAATACCCCAAATAATGCATTTCAATAACTTCAAAATTGAAGGATTTTCACCATTTTTAAACTTGTATTCTCAATTTCATTATTATTTTTCAAGGACCTTTAAAACTGGCAAATTCATTGCCAAACTTTGGGTATTAAATGCAATGGAATTGAGACAATACTTACTAATTCCCAAGAGACTTAACTATATTAGGAAATAATCCTTTAGGTGATGGATTCTGTTTGTTTATGAGGGTATTTATTTACTGTTGTTCAATATTTATTTTCTGCATATGGTTCCATACAGATTATATGATATTGTTGATAGCATTGCAGTCCTTTGAGAATGCTGTGTTGCTAAGGTGGCAAAAAGATTTTATGCTTGGCACAATCCACAAAAGGAAAACAAGCCATCTCATAAAATATTATCTTATGCGCAATTATTATTATTATTGTTTTTGAAGTCAATGTTTCTATTGTTATATGAATAAATGTTTTGAATTTATACTGTAAATTTCGGAAACAACTTTAGCAGAAAAAAAAACTATACATTCAGGCTTATCAATAATCTGATATTTTAATTAAGCAATTATCAGAAAATTTCTTGATCAGTTTTCATATGCTTTTACATTTCTTTGAAAAATCATACTGGTTGAAAAAAGAAAACTTTCAAATAAATGACATTATTTGTAATAGATAATTATAATCTAACATTAAAAATAAACTTCATTATAAAAAAGTCATAATAAGATAGAAAAAAGAAAATATAAAATGTAAAGGATGCCCAGGTGCTGTGGGGAGTTTCAATATCATATTCAAGACAGTAGATGCAGTGTAAACTTCAGATAGATGGAACAGCATGGGATAAGGATGGACCTCATGACAAAGTTATTTTCTCTGGGTTTATCCATAATATTTCTGAAAACACTTTTAATTTTGAAAAATGAGTGAGTATTCCAGGGTTGGTGGGAAGTGTAAAAGGTAGTTTAATGTAACACCAAGCTTGTCCATTTTGTGCCTTACTTCTCCTGTTCAATAGATACAGTCATTGCCAAAGGCCAAATATATGTTACTTATATTTGTCAGCTCCTTGTGTAGTTCAGTTGAAACTCTTCGAAATCATGTAGCATCACAAGTACTCAATTTGTTTTTCTTTTTGTTTGTTTTTTTAAGTTAATAACATTTTTATTAATAACGGTCATATAAAAGTATTAATTCTTCCTCTTATTGTCAGAATTATAATCATAGCAATGTATTCTGCCTAGATTTTGCAAGTCTTCTCCTCAGACGAAGGTTAAAACCAGGTTCATCAATGAAAACCAGACTTTCTCTCTCTATTGGTGTTCATTCACTGAATCTTCATCTTCTATCATATTCTTTTCACTTGTCTATTATTCCAATAGAATTCATAAGAGTCAATTGCCTTTCTGCATTCTTAAGGATGGTTCATTAGACTATTAATACTAGGTTTCGAAAAATGAATATCCCTTAGAGGAAGAATATTTTTCAAAGTATATTGAGTTCTAACAGGGTTAACAATAAATAATATTTTTTAATTTTTTAAAATAAACAACCGGTTCTGATTGCCTTAAATATACAAGGTTTTAAGAATTTGGATAGAGCATTGTTCAATGTTTAAATATAATTTTTAATCTTCTATTTTTTGAACCACATATATATTAATTTTATGATTTTTAATATCAATGAAATCTATTTTATCTCATTATTTTTTTTTTTTTCAGTTAATGTAAGAAACTTTACTGGAGAAACCTACAGTGGACAAGGTCAACCCTTTTTAGGTTTCACTGTATCTTATATATTTCAAGATTAAAAACTTCTCAGTTCCCAACTCTAAAATGTATATTCAAGCCACATTGTTTATACTCTTTCCTTCCTCATAAAAACAACAACTACTTTCCTTTTCCTCAACAAAGTAACAAACATGAGATTTTTTTATTTCACTTTATATAAACTTTTTATTTCATAAATATTAATATGTACAGTAATTATTAAATTTCTTTGGGATATACCCTTACTATACTATTCAATTTCTTTGCTACTTATTACTTATGAATAATGTTTTACATTTTGGTAAAAAAAAATAAACTGAAAGAAAAAATCAAAACAGTGTTGAAATAAAATAAGATACAGTGTGTTATTAATGATTTTTATGGCAATATATGTTTATTCTAGAGCTCGTTGTTTTTATATAATTTCCTATTTCAGTTATTACAGGGTTTAAAAAGTAAGGTTAAGTTTGAAAGAAGTGTGAGTCAATTTATTTATGTATTCTATTAGGGTGCCTATATTTGATTCTGAAAGCATCTTAATTACTATTGCGTAATATGATTTTTCAGTTATTTTGGAAAACTTGTAGTTTTTTTAAGATGGTTAAATTAGTGAAGCTCCAAATGGGACAGACAGACATTTGCTATGAAAGGTCTTAATACTGATTTGTAGAGTATTATTATTTTTTTTTTTTTTGGGTGGGGGGAAATTGATTGGGATATTTTTTCTCAATTAAGATATTGAAACATTTTGTACATTATTTTCCTTTCGATTTTTAATTTTAAATTAATATGCTGGTTGAATAACAGTTTATTGTCTAACATGACTCTTAAGTATTCTATGAATATTCCACTGAATAAAACATATTACTGGATCTGTTTCAATAAGAGAGTAAAATAAACCAGAGTTCATATAATTCCATTTTATTCTTCTCTGTCATACACTATTTTGCTGGGATGCATCAGAGTATACACTTTTCAAATCTATCAATCAATTGTGAATCGTTCTTGTTTAGGGTCCGAGCTTCCCAGGCAAACTTCACTACAGGTGAAATCAGTGTTTTATATAGAGCAATATTTGTTTTCTGTTAACAGTTTCACTTTTCAACAATTTGGCAACAAAAAATTAAGTGCGTTTTTCAGCGAGAATTCTTTTCCTGACTTCTATTTCATTCAATTTATCATTGATGACTGAGCTGAGGTATTGGAAACTGTACACCACCTTGAAAGTATGAGCTCCTTGAACATAGATTCGCAAATGAAGGGCTTGTTTACCTCTCCACAGTAATAACAGTTTTGTACTTTCTTCATTTATTTTTAATCAAAATGATTCATTCGTGAGATTATTTCCAGCCATTTGTGAGAGCAGTTTAGAGTAGCATTTTGCTGTTCAATGATATTCTAAGACATTTCAGAATGGTAGTTGCCACCAATGACAAAAGCTACCATTAGAAGACCAGTCCAGGTACCCCTAACGGAAGGAAGAAAAACTGGTTGAGGGGAACAGGGAGACAGGTAACTTGACAAAAAGGCTAGTTTCAGGCTTAATGACAGAAACAGTTCTCATTGACGGCCAAAGTATTCTGTTAAAGAATACATGAAATCACATCCAGCCAGTTCCGAGAACAGTTCAGTAACTTCGAATAGCACAAAATGTGAACATTAAAGTGGGCACAAAACCTTTCATAAATTTACAAATTTTTTTTCTGAATCTAGTGTTTTGCTATAAGATGGTTTTATCACTGGACCCTTCAAATAAAATCAATATCCGAAAATTAATAAAATGTTAATCTATTCATTATTAATATAGAAGTGCAATATTTCATGTGAATTTTTATGAGTTAAATGAAAATTACACTAAATAATTTTTTGATGAAGAAAATTTTCTTACCTGACTTTTAGCTCTGATTCTAATATGCCCAGTAACAGGTGCATTGGGCTTATTAAATGGTTTTTCGATACTTAAGTTAGCCAGTGCATCTTCTCCAAAAATTGAACGGGCATACATATTAGCAGCCATAAATCCACATTGCCCACAGAGAGCTTTTTCTGGTGTTAAACATTTCATATTAGTACTCTTTAATAAATGGCCAAGATATTCATGAAGATCGACCAAGTAAGTATTAACAGACACCTAAAATGATATGATCATGAAACAGTTAAATGCTCTATTAACATGAACAGATACTACAATTCAGACCAAGCTTACTTTCAGAACACTTTCAAGATAAGATTTCAAACTAGGATTTGTGGGAGAAAGAAATCAGTAATTAAAGGAAATATATCTATTTAGTGCCAAAAAGGCAGAAAATGGAATATCAAGGTCTCTATGGATAATTTCATTTGTGACAAAATAAAAATCACTTAGGATTCTTGAAAGGATTTTAGATGCAAGCATTGGATGTGAGAAGAGTTTGATGTTTATAGGAGCCTCAGAGCTTAATTCTTTATGTATAAATAGGTCTGTAAAATTGTCGTGTATATGAACCTTGTGAAGTAAATTGGAAGTTCAGAGCATTAGTCAAGTTATTATTGTAGTAACCAGAATCTATGAGTAGTTTCTTATTTTTTCAGTACTATATGAGAATTCTATGTAAGAAACTTTTTCTGATTTAGTCTTAAGTAACGTATCTGATCAACAGGGATAAGCGGAACATCATTAAAGGATATTTAGGGCAAGTATATCAAGGGTTTATGAACAAGGGTGAAAGTGATTTGATGGGATTGATTTTAATTCTCCTGTTTTGAAACCAATCTTCAAGGCATGTTATGTTTGACAGCAGATTTTGGGATGCAGTAGTTGGGTCATAATTCACAGAATATAGTAAAGAGAATAAAATAATGATTTCTGAATATGAAACTTACTTTGTTTTCCCATTCAAATTCAGCCCACATCTGACGAAATTCAGTATCTGAACAAGTTGCAGGAACAATATAATCCATGATATCTATATGGATATCATTAAGTACAACAACGTTTCTGTCAGAAGCAGCACCACTGATATCATAAACTATAATCAGAAAAAAGTAATGTGACAATGTTTTTATTATTTAGAATATATCAAATCAAAAAACATGATATAAGAAATAAGGGAAGAAGAAATATATTTATTAATTTGAATAGCTCTTTAAAAAAAAATTATCAACGTAAATATGAGGGACCATACCTTTGTAGCAATGTCACGTTATTTGGGAGAATACAATCAATCATTTAACATGAGCAGAGAGCCATAGACACATTTATTTTTATGAACATTTTTAGTACTTCCTTATGTTTATTATGAATAATTAATGTATGGAGGACTATCTAGAGAGCACAAAATGAGACTTAAAAGATTAAAGTACAAGATATAAGATACATTTTGAAGTTTGAAAACATTATCAAATTTCTCATTGGTTTTCCGAGCAAGGGAGACTTTATCCTAATTTTGGACAACACATTTTTGGTGCCTTCCTATTCCAATCCTTAAGAATCAAACAACCTTCCTATGCTCTTGAACTTCTCACGATCATGAGATAGATGAGAAGTTAGAGTGAGGTCTATGTTAAATACAAGATCAAAACTGACCTAATAACTAAACCAAAGGCATTGATTGATTATAACAACTTTATGAAAAGTGTTGAACGTGCAGATCAGTATTTGTCTATGTACTCAATACTATGAAAGACGACGAAATGGGCAAAACGAGTAACAATGTACATGATAAATTGTGCATTGTTCAATTCCTTTGTTGTCGATAATTAAACAAAAAACCAACAAAGTAAAATATAAGAAATTTTTATATGAAGTAGCTTTGCATTGGGTCACTGATTCAGTATGAACTGAAGATAAAGATAAGATGAACAGGACCATCCACTTTCAGGAAAAGGGTGCCTAAATAAGATCCACCAGGAACATTGTGGATGGACATGAAAAAATACATTCTAGAAAAAATTGTTGGAACTGGAAAGAAACATTTTTTACAAAGACAATGTTGCATGTGTGTATATCTCATAAAGTTTGAAGTAAAACTTGTTTTATGAGTAAATTTTGTGGCATACCTCGGCATATTTTATATTTATTTATACAAAAAGTGTATATATATAGGTCGATCATTTTTTCAATGTAGTCACCAAAAAAATGTTGATCAAAATTCATGAGGACACACCGTACATTCCTCTTGTAAGACAAAAGGAGAATAACTCACTATAAAGAAATTATGTTTTAATACCCAACATTGGTTGCAAAAAACAGTTAAAATTTAGATGGTCAGCTATTAGTGAAGAGATAGAAAATAAATGTAAAAACATTCCATGCAAAAGTACAAAGTAAAAAAAAACTAACCAATCGATTAGTTAATTATCATATTCTTACAAAGTTTATATTTATTCATCGTTCCTTATTGCTAACAATAAGAGATGGTTAATTATTTCAAATAAACAAAATTAATAGAACTTTAGCGGATATTTTTTTGACAATGCAGCATTTAAGCCTCCTATCTATTTCAATCAGGAAAAGATCAAGCAAATATTAAATACCACTTAGTCTACATTAACATGATAAGTTTAATCAAAATCGTTAGACCCATTTAGCATAAATTGGTAAAAAAGTGCTAAATCGATGATATAAAGCAGCACTTAAGGTAAGTCTGATTTTAATGAAAAAGTTGCTGTAATATCCCAGGTATATATATACCCACCTTATTTCAGTTTTGTAATTTTTTTTCTTTTCTTAGCTAGATTCACATACACACACACACACACACACACACAAACACACACACAAGGACACAAAGACAATTTTGCACAACTTGGTTATTAGGACACAGAGGACCTCAAAACGTGTATTTGATTCATAATTTTGTCATGATCACAATACTTCTCCTTAAAACCTTAATATACTCCAGGATTTTCCTTATAGTACAAGAGCCCAAGAGGAAAAAAAGGTAGTTATTTCACCCGAATTTTTGATTACTTTAATGAAAACTATGCATAATTACTAGTCAAAATTGATAAGTCTGCCAGGTATAATTAGGGGGAATAAAAAATGGCGGCTGTTTCAAAATGTTAAAAATAATTAATTTTTCATTCGGAGCTCTATATCTTTAAAACTGCCAACAACACTAGAAAATCTAAGAGAACATAATTTAAAATAGAGTAAATTTGCTAAAATGTAAGCCCTGATAGAGCTATTTACGTTTAATAGTTCTCGAGATATAGTTTTTAAAAAGCAACATTTCATAAAAATGTAGAACAGAACGTACTAAAAGATCAGTAATTAGTGAATGTATTTTGAAAAATCTATATCTCAAAAACATTTTATGTCAAATGATACGAATGTCAGTTAGCACTCAAATTAAAACTAGTTTAATGGGCTATAAAGTAGTTCATTGCGTTTATCGTCGTAGGAGTAGTAGTTTTCATTATTTTGAGTGCTGGCAGACATATGTGAGTCTTATGAGTCTAGAAATATATTTTTTCAAAAATCAAACATTTTATACGAACTATAGAAATTAACAGTTTGTGAATTTATTTTGTCAAATATCATAAAAACTACTACTCCTACAAAGATAAACGTTATAAACTATTTTATATTAAATTTAACTAGCTTTAATTTGAGTGCTGGCAGACATCAGTACGTCCTATGATTTCTGAAATAAAGGTTTTCATTAATCAAACTTATCGTTCAAACAACTATAAATCAATTTATTTTAGAAACTATCATGAAAACTACTACTCCTAGGAAGGTAAAGGTCATACACTTCTTTATACTGTGTTAAACTAGCTTTAATTTGAGTGCTAATAGACATCTTTACGTCACATAGTTCCTGAGATATAGATTTCTCAAAATAAATTAATTAACTATGAATCTTTCAGTACATTTTTAAGAAATGATTGGAGAAGTTTGTCGGGGGGTGCGGTCAGCAAAGAACATAAATAAACAAAACCATATTTATTTATTTTATGCTGACGTTTCGACCTGAGTTTCAGGTCTTCATCAGGGGTTGTGGCGTAGAATGTAGGCTAGCAACTGGTTTGCTAGTTAGCATCAGTTGCTAACCTAGATTCTACGCCACAACCCCTGATGAAGACCTGAAACTCAGGTCGAAACGTCAGCATAAAATAAATAAATATGGTTTTGTTTATTTATGTTCTTTGCTGACCGCACCCCCCGAAAAACTTCTCCAATCATTAATCTACAGTCAACTATCTACACCTCATTTTTAAGAAATGTTGCTTTTTAAAAAGCTATATCTCGAGAACTATGTGACGTAAAGATGTCTATTAGGACTACTATTCCAGCAAATTTACTATTCTTTAAATAATGTTATTTTAGATTTTCTAGTGTTGTTGGTAGTTTTTAAGATATAGAGCTTCGAATGAAAAATTAAGGTTTTGAAACAGCCGCCATTTTTTATTCCCCCTACCAACACTTGGTACACATACTCATCAGTTTTGACTAATAATTATACGTAGTTTTCATTAAAGTAATGAAAAATTGGGGTGAAATAACTGCCTTTTTTTCTTCCCAGCTCTTGTACTATTATTATTTCATATATAGGTAAATGAAAGTGATATATATTATTTTTTACTCTTGAACTTGTTTAAACAAATTTAGTAACCCATAACCTATAACATTAAAAAATTGAAACAAAATATGGAATTGATTCATTTATACCAAGGTGAGTGTTACATTTTTTATTTTATGGGGGGGGGGTCAGTGTAAATCTTCAAAAGACACTGATAGGCCCGTACCTATCCGTGTGTGGGATTTCTTCTTTCTCTTCCTCCTTAGTGCTCAAAACCAAGAGTCTCTATTCCGAGCCAGCACCCTCATGGCATCCCAGTTTTTACCTCTTCTCCCTCCCATTCTGGAGGTGTATTCCTTCCATCCATTGTATTTTGGGTCTCCCTCTTGTGCGTTTTCCTTTTCGTCTGGCCTCAAAATATTTTCTTGGGTCCCTGTCTTCACTTATCCGACAGAAATATCCAAACCATCTGAGTTATCTCTTTTCAATCGTATCCTTTATAGACAGTTCCAACATCTTGTCTTGTTCTCTCATTCCGTATGTGATCCCTCCTAGTTCGGCCTGTCAATCTCATTTGTATTGCAGTAACTCTGCTTAGGTGCTTATCTAGTGGTACCCAGCTTTCACTTCCGTAAAGGAGGGTAGGTAGGTATACAACCTTGAAGATATGTACATTAACATTCTTCTCTTCCCGATAACTGTATTGCAGAGGTGGTAGTATATTGCATTTGTCTCCTTTATCCTATTGGATATCTCTTGGTCTACCTTTCCATTCCTGCTGATCACTATTCCTAGGTAAGTGTACTCTTCCACCATTTCTATTGGTTCACCTTTGTAAAGTATTTCAATGTTTTCCTGTTCCTGGCCTATATGTATTATTTTGCTTTTCCTGACATTGATAGTCATTCCCTTTCTTTCCAGCTCAGCTTCCCATTCACTTACAGCTTGTTGTAGGTTCTCTTTAGTATATGCTATAAGGACAATGCCATCCGCAAATACTATTACCTGGGCCAGTATTGTCCTCATGTTCCATTTGCTAATAGTAGTGCGGACTGTCTTCCGTTTGCAAATTTTCAGGATTTCATCCACATAAATGATGAACAGGAGGGGGCTCAAATTATCTCCTTGCTTTACTCCTTTCTCAATTGTAAAGGTATCGGACTCTCCTCCATTAAACCTTACTATTCCCTTGGAATCATGGTAGGTCAACTTTATAGCTTCTATCAATCCTCACGGGATGTTTTTTTTTCAGAAAGAGCATTCTACAGTTCTTGTCTAGGGACCGAATCAACGGCAGCCTTTAGATCTATAAATGCTAAGAAGATACCCTTTGCTCGTTCCCATGATTGTTCTGAAAGAAAATATATGATCCTAGGTCTGGTATTGAGGCCTGAAAACAGCCTCTTCCTCTTCTACGACTTTCTCCACTAGCTCTCTCAGCTTCTTTCCTAATATTGAGGTATAGAGCTTGTACACAACCTGGGATAGATAAGATAGGTCTATAGTTCTCACATTCATTAGCATTGCCTTTTTTGTGAGTCGGGACAATTATGTTGTACTACCAGTCCTTAGGGATAGCTTTTTCAGTAATTAACTTCTGAAAAAGGCATTGTAATGCTTTCAATAATTCTGTCCCCCCCATATTTGGGGATTTTGTGAGATTTTTACCCGCTAAAACCACCACCCTACACCTGTTCATTCCTTCCCATGGGACCACCGTTAGGCATTACTTCATGGAGAAAAATGGATGAGTGCCACCTTATTTTTCTCTTTGCATGAGTTTCTTGTTTATCTACATGTTAATTGCATCTTCTAGTTCTCTCTTCCACTCTCAACCTCTTGAGGACGACTGTGGAGAAGAGATTCACTTCATTGCGTTCCAATGCTGGTCTGAGCGTAACATATGGCGAGCCACATTTTCTGGAGTGATTCCATTCTCACATTCTCTACACACTCTCACCAATTCACTTATTTCTGCCACAAAGCGAATGTAAGTGAAAAATACGTGCTCCGCAGTTTCCTCGATGGGCTGACATCCAGGGCATTCTGCGGTGTTGACCAGTTTTAATCAGAACTGGTAGGTTCTAAAGCATCCATGTCCAGTCAACAATTGGGTTATATAAAAATCCACCTCACCATGCTGGTGGCAATACCACAAGCCCACATCGGGTATTAACCTACGAGTCCGCCTCCCAGAATCTGCAGCCTCCAAACGCTGCTGCCAATGGTCGATAGTTATTTTTTGCTCTTCTCTGGAAATGTGTAAACGTCGTCCATAGTGCCTACTTCTTTCTTTAACAAGAAGTTCCACAGGTGGCATTCTAGTAATCATGCACACCGCCTCATAGGAAACAGTCCAAAAAAACTTACTGTCTTTAAGGAAACTCTATGATAAATGGAAACCATCTTTCTCCTATATGATTTGGTAACCATACCTTCTTTCCAAATTGGAGCTGCATATAATATCATTGAGGAGACAACAGTAGCAAGAAGCTTTCTGCGACTCTACTTAGGACCTCCAACGTTTGGTATAAGGCCTGACAATAAGGATGCTACTTTAACAAATTTGGTGCTGATATAATCCGTGTGAATATTAAAGTAGAGCCGTGCATCGATCATGACTCTAAGAGTATTTTAAGAAAGACTGGGAATGAATTTCGTACCTACCCACCATGACAGTGATGGACTCAGTTTGCTTCATACGAGTTACTAGGAGAACCTTGATCTTGTGATCTGGAAGTTGTCGGCCTGCCGAAGACAGCCAACCTAAGACCGCAGCAACAGCCTAGTTAGCGATGAGGGTAACTTCTTCCAAGTACTTCGCCACCACTACAACCGTAACATCAATCTGCGAATCCCACAACTGTGACTCCCTCCGTGGATCGCTCTTTATGAAATCCATATTGAGCCCTCGAGAGGCTATTAACTCCCTCTGTGAACTCTTGTAGCCTGGGGGAAAGGATTTTCTCAAATGCCTTACTCATAGTATCCAATAAACAAATTGGACAATAGGTTGACAGGTCTTCCAGTCTTCCCTTACCCTTTGGAATAAGTACAAGGCGCCTCTTCCAAGGTTTCGGAATTGAGCCACCATCAGAGGTACATTAGGAATTCCGTCCAATCATGGTGCCCTACCAAGTTGTAGGTCCGAGGTAATGTCCTCTATCTCTTCCTGCATGATTCGTGGAAAATCCGTTGTATATATATTCTCTATACATCCAATAGTATTCGCCTGTTCCGAGAATAGAGTTCTGACAATATTGTCCACAACATTCGATCTCTTGGGGAGCTGTATCATGCCTTTACTTAGTTTCTTATGTGCTATTTTGTAAGGCCTACCCCATGGGTCTGAGTCTACATCCACCTAATCACAAATTTCTCTCCAGCACCGTCGTTTGCTTTCTTTACTGGCTTGTCAAAGGTTCCTTATAGCTCTCTTGAACTCTTCCTGAAGCACAGAAAACTCCAGAAGCTGTCTCGCACGCTGGTAACGTCTTCTTGCTTGGTTGCAACACTGGCGAAGATCGGCAATAGAATCCGTCCACCAGTACACTGGGGAATGATATTTGCCAGCATTTGAACGGGTCAAAGCTGCATCACAAGCCCCAGATATAAAAGAGGTTAGTATATGACCACCTTTTCCTCGGCGGACCCTTTCAATTCACATTTATCCTCAAGCATTGAAGTGAATGAAGCATCATCAAAAGTTTTTGTGTTCCAGCTGATGGTTCTCGATCGAACTCTTCTTTCTTGTAGGCGTATCCAGTGTAATCAATACAGCCAGGTGATCACTGTATATAAAATCCACAAACCTTCCAAGTCGCGATCAGTTGCAGGCAACCACTTACAAACGTCAAATCGATGATAGATGATCTTCCTGCTCTAGTGAACGTCGGGTTTGGTCAAGTATTCATAAGGAATATATCACTTATTTGTGCAAAAGGTTCCAGAAGAACTTTACCACGTTGATTTGTTAACCTACTTTCTCATTCAGTGGCCCATGTGTTGAAATCACCCACTATGATAGCTGGCTTATGGCAACTAGCCTCTAAGACAATGCGATCCAACAAATTAGCAGTCTTCTATTGTAATGCTGGGATAGGCGTAGCAACTAAAGATATATACGTCGTTGATCTTTGCCCATACTAAGCTGGAGAGCGATACAGTATTCACTTCCTGGATAGCTTGGGAATCGCAAGCCCAAATAGTAGCTATACCACTGACATCGAATACCTATGAGCTGCTATCCAGAATTTTGTATTGTTCGCAGAGAATGACAACGTTGATGTGCTGTTCCCATACAGTCTGGTAAAGGAGATCCTGGGCAGCTTCACAATGGTTTAAATTCAGCTGGAGCTCCTCATCTGCGATGTTGGATTTGCATCATTGTTCTCAATGCTGAACGGAAAGCTGGACACTTACTATTTCTGCTGGGTGGTCAGCATCTCCGTTTTCCACACATAATTTGCATAGCAGTTTCTGGTCACAGGCAGTAGCTTTGTGACCTGCTTTACCACAGTTCCAACATAGGGAGGTTCTATCCTTTCCTCCTTTCCGAGCTATGTCTCCATACTCCCAGCAACGGATACACTTTGGAACTCTAAGTCTTTCTCGTACCTTACCCTGAGCCATAACCTTCCTAGCCTGGAGAACCGGCAGTGAGATGACCGCTATTCATGTACCTCCATAGGCTTGACGGATGGATCTAACTGCCCTGATGGGAACTGACTCTACACCCAGGAGAGGTTTTAAGGCCTCCACAACCTGATCTTTGGTGTTGAGAGCATCCAAATCTTGCAGTTCAAAAAGGGACTCCTCTGTCCAAGTCCACACTTCCGCCCTTTCTCAAAGCACTCCTTCCATTGAGCTTTTCAGTACAGCAAGAGATTGCTCTTTCTTATGGTCCAATTCAAGTAGCATATCGCCTTTATTAATTTTCCAGACCTTTGTGATTGAAGAGGTCATCTTCACCATTGCCGGATCTTCTCTTACCTTTCGCAGGACATCTGAGTAGGACTCGCTATCCGGTATTTTCACAATCACGGGGTTAGGCCTCGGAGGCTGTGTGTGTTTTTATATGCATTCAGATTTTCAAGCTTGTGTTTTCATACATTATTCAATTTAAAACATCAATAAATGAAATATTCATTATCATTTACCAATATTGCCAAATATGATTCCATTTTCAGTAGATGCAACTTTCACATTTGCTTTAATGTTGCAGAAATCATAAGGAGCTAGAACACAAGGTTGAGGTTTTTCGACAAGTTTCAGATCACCAAGAGTTGCGAGTTCAAGTGTACAGTTTTGAAGCGTATCACCTAAAAATAAAATACAAAAATTAATCAATTATATTTGTTTTCATCATTAGCATATGCTTAGTAATCAGTATCTGATGTTTAATAATTTTCTATGTTGACAAAGGAATGGATCAACCAAAAAATTACATATAATGCATAAATAATTTTTACATTTAGGTGAGAAGAAGAAAGCATGGTGAGTACAAAAACATTAAATTTATACTGACTAAATAATAACACTTTAATTAAATAAATTTAAATTACCTGTTTGATTAACAATCAAAACATCGAGTACAATGTCATACTGGTTAACATGAACATATGCTTCAGCATAAACTGGGTCTGAAAATCCAGTCAGCTGAGTTACTTTATTCAGTTTACTAGCTGAAAATGGAAGTTCAGCTGTGTTTGCAGCAGTATTTGGTCCTCCAACAGCTTGATTTAGACTAAGCTCAAAAACATTTTCTGAACCAAAATCAGATGATCGCATAGTTGATAATTGTAAAAATGAGACAGGATCATCAACTTGGATAGTATGGACAGACTTTTCTTTGGCCTATAAAACAAAAAGAATCTTAAAATAACAGACAAAAATCAATAAAGACATTTAGATGTTAATTAAGTTCTGTAGTTTCACTTTCAATGCCCGTCTTGCCACTCCTACTAGTGTGGCTAAGCCTTGAGAAATGCTTAAATAGAAGGTATTCAAGAATTAATTGGCATGACTACTACTACTAGTGTGGATCTACAATCAGGTGTCGAATACTGGGATTCTCCAGCAGCTTTCGCCAATTGTCATGGCCCCTCGCAGCCGCCATCTAATTCCAAAACCCTAGCATATTTGTTTCATCAGCAGCAACACTATCAGCCCATCGCAGCTTTGGTCTTCCTCTTCTCCTGGTACCATGGAGTGGCTCCATCAGTAAGTCTTGGTGGATCCTCACTGCCCATCCTAACGATGTATCCTGCCCATCTCAGTCTTGCAATTTTCATCACTTGAACTATATCGGGCTTCTTAAACATAGTGTACAGCTCCTGGTTTTTCCTCCTTTTCCACTCACCACCATTTAAACGTCTGAGGATTCTTCTTTCAAAGACTAGGAGTTCCTGTTCACAAGTCCGGGAGGAAGTCTAAGTCTCACAACCATACAGCAAGACTGGGTGCACTATTGTTTTATAAAGACAAAGCTTTGATTTTCTGGAAAGAGCTGCACTCCAGAACTGCCTTGGCATAGAAAAATAGCACCGATTTGCTGCTATGATCCTACGCCGAATCTCTTGTTCAGGTTCGTTTTCTTGAATTATCAATGAGCTACAACAATTACAAATACAATTTGTATATCTTGGCTTTGTCTTCTCAAATTGGTATTCCCTGTAGGTCACCTCCTCTCCAGGCCTAGGCACCTCTCCCGAGACCATATATTTTATTTTTTTCCGAATTGACTTCCAAGCCAAGTCCGATACAGCCTGGAAGGAAAGTCCTATGATATCTATATCATCGGCGTGCGCAAGGAGCTGAACAGATCTATTAAAGATGTTGCCATTGGTCTGTATCCCAGCATCTCTCACTGCCATCTTGAGTGCAAGATTAAAGAGAAGGCAGGCTAAGGCATCTCCCTGGCGTAATCCCTTTATTGAGGGGAATTCCTTCAATCTGAACCATGCAGCTTATGTTGTTCGTTGTAAGCCTCACGAGGCTTATGAGCTTGCGAGGGATCTTAAAATGCTTTAGAGCCTCATATAATTCTTCCCTATTCACACTATAATATCCTCCTGAGGCAGAATATCTGATCAGTTGTGGACCTGTCTTTTCTGAATCCGCACTGGTCTCGGCATAGTGCCCTCTCAGCATAGGGCACCAAACGCTCGAAGAGGATGTTTGAAAGGACTTTGTATCCGGCAGACAGGAGGGAGATTCCTCTGTAGTTGGAGCACTTTAGTCGATCACCCTTCTTAAATATAGGACAGATGAGTGACTTGGTCCATGGGTCCGGTAGAACTTCATCTGTCCAAACGGTGATGAAGAGATCCTGCATATCCTTCACCAGTTCGTTTCCACCGTACTTGAGTTCTGCGGAGAGTCCATCAGCACCTGGAGCCTTATTACATCTCAATCGGTTGATGGCATCGAAGATCTCATCTTTGAAAGGTGGCTCTTCATCTGTTGTCATTCTCCCCTTGTTCCTCATCTTCTCTTCCTAATTCCTCACCAAGTTCC
This sequence comes from Halyomorpha halys, assembly GCF_000696795.3. NCBI lineage: Eukaryota > Metazoa > Arthropoda > Insecta > Hemiptera > Pentatomidae > Halyomorpha > Halyomorpha halys. Next base: position 101,824 of record NW_027114374.1, on the reverse strand, counting down.
AAAGGTCGCTCATTGAAGTGACGCCTCCACTGGGACAGGGCTCTCTGCTTGTTGAAAGTAGGTTCCTCTCATGGTCGTTGCAGATGTAAGAGATATTAGGGTAGGGTTTTTGGCTTTGATTTACTTTCCTATAAAATTCTCGGAATTCCTTATCTCAGAAAACTCCACTTCCTCTTCCTTCTACGATGCAAACGTTTCTCTTTGCATCTCCTCAATCGATATTCATCAACGTTTCTTCTTATGGCTTTATTAACCGTGGCTTTGTATGCTGTATGCAGCAGCTTCGCATTCCTTGTCAAACCAACGGGATTGGATTTCTCTGTCCTGCCACCCTAAGATCTTTTCAGCATTCTTCTCCATTGGCTGAACACTTTTTCGACTTTTCACCT
>NW_027114374.1:91451-95795 GCF_000696795.3 Halyomorpha halys | reverse complement strand
CCACTCCAGGCACCTCACTCCAACAATCAATTAAACTATTAAACTTTAAAAATCGATATCTTACCGTACAGTGCACCGAATGGGGTCGTGTAGGTATTCTTTCTTCTCAGTTTTTTTGTGCTCTTTGCGATCGTCTACTGCACAAATTGATCCCGATTGTTTTTTCAGTCACGTGGGGTGAAAACCACCTCATGGCCCCACTCTTTTCCTAAATTCCGCTAAACCTGCTCGGTGGACTTTGTTCAAATTTTACACAGCACTAAACAACTTCTTAACCAACGTTTTGGCGCACTCCTGTTCTCAACAATATCCCTGCAACCACTTTAAAAACACTACGAAACTTTAAATATCTCTGCACACGTCCTCTCTACTCGGCAGTCAGTAGACAACTGTGTAATTGTAGAACCTCCCCCGTATTCTGATGTGGTATATTCTGGGATTCATAGGTTTCCATCCAATCACCAGTTGTCTGAATTTACCCGCAACAAACCCCACACCAAACTCGTGGGTGTTTTCATGGCAGCTGTAAAATATGGTGAGGTTCTTCTTCTTATGCCTTGGCCCGTCCATCGGATATCTTGAATGGCAACTATGTCCAATTTGTAAAAACTTATTTGATCTAGGAGCAGTTTCAGTGCTCCAGGTCGGTATAAGGACAAGATTTTCTACTATCGAATATCAAAATTCTTACCATTGGGGACACTTGGTGGTTTCCTTGAGAAACTGATCAAATCCGAGGCTGTTTTAGGTTTTGTGATACTGTTATTTAAGGGGAACTGGTTGTCAGCCAACTGCCCCCGAGTCAGGTGGAGAGGCTGCCTTCTCAGAGCTCCCTGTCTCCCTCCCCATCCGGAGAGGCTACCTAGGAAAGGTGTCCCTACGGTGAGTACTGTTTTTTACCTTTGTCTGTAGTGTAGGGGTGAGTGTACTGTAATTAGTATAGATACATGAATGTCAGAGTGGTGTTCCCCCAACCTGGAGGAACAGTGCCTATCTGCGGTACTAGTACCAGGCGATGGGACCGCCACCTTCCTACGCCAATGAATTGGCATGATGCCCCTTAAAATTTGTAATTTTGTGAGTTAAACTAGGAGGGGGACCACTGTGTCATATTAAGTTTCTTTTAAAGTAATATTCAAACCTTAACTTCCTCAAGTCCATGTAACTCTAAAACATTTAATGTAATGAAGTGTACCCTATAATATACCGAATAAAAGATAACACTTTGAAAAAACATGAAAAATTACATTTTTGCAGATCCATTGTAATTCAGCTTCAGAAGCATTTTAGAGTTAAAATATTTGGGTTGTAACTTGGAGGAATAAATTTTAGCATATTAATTGAAAAAAAAAATGTCTGAAAAGGATAAATATAAAACTGCCACAAGGATTAAAATAAAAAATATTATTGTTCATACAAATATAATTGCTTTTTGAATTATATATGGTCCGGGTGCGGTAAAAAAAACTCAAATAGTAAATGATTATACTATTTTTATAGTAAAATACTATTTTATAAAAATAGTATAATCATTTACTATTTGAGTTTTTTTTTACCGCACCCGGACCATATTCCATTCATCTATACACACGGTCAATCAATAATCTTCCATAATTGCTTTTTAAATTAATATCTTTTAATTTTATTGGAAAATTTATATTTTTAGTTGTTCTAAAGAAAAATGTTTCAGCATGTGTTATGTTTCAATCATAATAAAATATGGAAACTGAAATCTTTCTGTGTGCACAAAATTTTGGGCTCTGACGTTATACCTTCTGCAGTAGTGATTTTATTTCTTAATTCAATTCCTCTGTGGGGTATTCAATTATTCACTATCACCTTAAGTCAACACCTGAAATAATAGTGTATTACAATAAGGTCAGAACAGGGAGACCATTCAACATCCATCCCTTATGTAATCCAGTGTTCTGGGAACAGCTTTCAAGGGTTGCCAATACTACTCCATATTGAACCAAAATTCTGCCATAAAAAATAGAAAGTATATAGAATGCCGCAAAGAAAACCTGCACCCAATAAGGGTTGTGATCAAACATTCTTCTATGCTTAAGATTGTAGATTCATCATTTTTTTTAGCTGATTTTAAATTTTAACAACAAATTAACTTTTTTTTTTTTTTTTTTACTTACCATATATCATAGTAAATACAAATTTCTTAGAAGCTGCACAAATACCACAACTAAGAGTGCAAACCTAGGTAAGAACACAAACTACAAGTTATCTTGTAGTTGGGACTTACAATATTAAATGTTTTTTAACAAAATATTTTGGGAATATTTCAAACTAAATACAATATTTTTTCAAAAAAATTTAAATTTTTTCTTCTTCTCTATATATAGATCTGATTATGTACAGGAAATCAATAATCACATGTATCTCTCCAGTTACACAAAAAATCAAAACCATTGTTTACCTTGTAACAAGTAACCTCAGAACTTGAAACTATAGATTGATATCAAAAAGTAAATTTTGTTGCTTGTGTTAAAGTGTAACTCAAAGGACATTTGTATAGGTTGATACCCGAAATAATCTAAGGACATACCTTTATAAGTGAATACTCCTCATTCTGTTGAGCAACTAACATGTTAGCAAGAGCATTGCGACAATCAGTGTTAAAAATTTTAACAATAGGGGCATTGTTTTCAGAAAGAACCTTTAGACAAAGTAACATTCGTTCATAATCATCATAGCTTAGCTGTTTTGAAGGATATCCTGAAAGAAATAGAAGTTTATCTGTAACTATTATAGACACCACCAAATATTCATATTCATATTTGTCATTTACTGAAGTTTATTAGGAGAAACTGTTGGAACAGTTGCACCTATAGATGTTGAGTTTTGTTCTTTAAGAGAAGTAGGAAAAATTCTGTTTTTTTAATAATAACAATCATCTCTCGTAAAAACATAAAAATTAAAAGAAAAAATAAACAAACAAATTTGGAAATATACATAACAATGACATAACACATAAAGTGCTCATTTCCTTTCTTCTATCTTCAACGTCCACTCGTAGATTAAAAAAAAAATCTATTGTAGTACAATCGCTCTTTTTTACTTGATTGCTTAATTTACTTGCTATGATTCATGATACAAATATTTTATTGATAATTGTTATTGTCTTCTATTTCTTCTCAGATTATTCTTTTCCTATAATTATAGTAGAGAAACAACAAAGTTGACAAATTTCAATCTATGTTCTCAACACAAATAATTCCACGAACTTTGGAAGGATGCACGCCGCCATCTTCTTTGTTTTGAATAACCTATTTTTACTTCATATTTGACGGACAAAAATTGGTTAGCTTGCTTTTTATTTTTAGTTCAATAACATAAATGAACAATATCAAACGTTGTTACATAAAAAGAAATCTAACTAAAATCATATATACATAAAAAAACAACTTTTTTAATCAAAACAGAGGATATTAGTAAAACCAGAACAAAACACATAATTTCGAAACTAATAAGTTATGCAACTTAAATCGACAAAATAATTTACAATATGAACAACTAATAATAATAAGTTGTTTAAAATGAATATATGATTGTACATAAAGCAATTAAAAAATAATTAGTTTTTGTAAATAATCAATTACTTTTTTTTTGTATTTTTATTAATCACTATCTTTTAATCTGAAATAGAATTTTGCAAGAAGTCAGCTTGTAACACATCGTTGTCTTGCTCTAAATAATGAAGGAGAAGACATCCAAACTCCAGTGCCACTTCATGAAATATTTGTTGTTATAAAGTGGATTTGTCCTTCTCTCCTCCAGGTTTACTATTCATTGTTTCAGTGCCTCTTAATTTGTTGATAATATGCACAAAGTCAGGATCATTAGCATCACAGTTCATCCAATCAATAACATTTTCCTCTCCAGGAATACTTCTGACCAATTTAGCAGAGGTGGTAGCATCTTGTTTTCTATTATTTTTTGTTGTTCGTTCATAATTATTTTAATGAGGTGTAGATAGTTGATCGTAGATTAATGATTGGAGAAGTTTGTCATGGGGTGCGGTAAGCAAAGAACAACATAAATAAACAAAACAATATTTATTTATTTTTATGCCGACATTTCGACCTGAGTTTCAGGTCTTCATCAGGGCTATAGAACAAAAGAGATAACAAAAACATTTAGAGAAACATAAAATTGAAAAGGAATAGTATACAAACAAATTAAAAATTAAAGATCTAATTCCTCCTCAATACCGTTCACATGTTGTGTACCATATCTCCTGTTCCACTTCTAATTGTAATGCATCCTACATTGGCGAAATAAAAAATTTGCTTAAAGACAGCATAACCCAGCACAAATATTCCGTCTCCT
>NW_027114374.1:81575-88286 GCF_000696795.3 Halyomorpha halys | reverse complement strand
AAATAGTGCAAATGAATAATATTCAGAAAATAAATCATTTGGAAAAATCCCTAACTGTTGTGGGACAATCGATGTTTACATGTAACCTCAAGGCAGGTTTTCGTTTTGGAAGAGGTATATATATATATATATATATTTAGGTATAGGAATATAAGTTAATACTCACACTGTAATTCAGATATAAGTCACTCACTATATTTCATTTTCTGTCATGTTGTTCAATTTGTAGATTCAATACTTGTTTTTAGACACTACTTGCATATCTTATATTATACATATCTTCTTACCTACATGATATTATATTCCATCTTTCACTGTTTTCAATCTACTACCATCTAATTCCATGATTATCAATCAATTTTTTTACTATTCAATTATTAGTTATCAATTTTTTATCATTTGTGATTCAAATATATATTTTGTATAATTCCAAATTTGTTTGTATACTATTCCTTTTCAATTTTATGTTTCTCTAAATATTGTTGTTATCTCTTTTGCTCTACAGCCCTGATGAAGACCTGAAACTCAGGTCGAAACGTCGGCATAAAATAAATAAATATTGTTTTGTTTATTTATGTTGTTCTTTGCTGACCACACCCCCCGACAAACTTTCTAATCATAATTATTTTAGTTATTCTCCATACTTGGAAGCAGTTTTCACCATGACTTCAACAGCGGATGGTTTATGAATTTCCATGCAACAGCAATTTCATAAATAATTGTTATAAAAAGTACAAAGGTCAGATTGTTCATCAATCTTTATCTTTAGCCAAGAAAACCCAAGCACATGGATTTTTTTTTTCACTGTTTCTGCATACTCTTATAAAACAATATGTTTACATTTATGTTGCCAAAAATAAGCTGCATTGTGGATGATCAGGAATTGACTGAACAAAGAACCCTTCTAATAACCAGGCAAAATTTTTATGATCTACTTAAACATATTACTTAAAGGCTGAAAGCTAGTTTGTATTGAATATAGAATCCCAAATATTCTCGCCAAATTTTGCAGAGTAAATCTATAGGTCTTTGACAAAGTTTTCTAATATACTGAGATACTTAAATGTATCACAAAATGAAAGAAAAATGGTAATTAATAAGATTGTTGAACCGGATGTATGACAGAGTACAAATCAGTTACAAACTGTTCTATTCATTATTTTTAATCTACCATAGGTGTTTTTTATTATCAAATGATTCTGATAACTCCAAGCAACCTCATCTACCTAAATTGTAAGACTTTAAAATCTACTTAAGTGTCTGACACATATTTTACAATTAATTCATACCTAGTAATTAACAACTTTTAAATAGAAACCAAGAATAAAATGTAAAAGTAAAATTTAAAAGTGGCAAAATGATGAGCTTAACAGCTAAAAATGAAATACTCTATAAATTATTTACAAAATTAAATTTTAAATGTAATGAAACAATATTTTTATCAATTACAAACACATTAATAAATTATGATCTAAGAAAAAAAAATTCTTACCAGATTTACCCAGACGTACTATGGATGAAATAATAAGCATACACTCAGCAAAGAATTTATGATAAATATTCTCCTGCTGAACAAGCTCTTTATAGCGTAAGGCTAATTTCACTAGAGTAGAAGCCACAGATACACCAATGAAAAAGTCTCCATCAATCAAGTATTGTCTAAGAGGAGGTCGATCTTCTTTTTTAATAGCACTACAATATTAGAATATCATAAAGTATAATTTCACAAGTGAATACTAAATTAAAAAAATCAGCTCAGTAAAAATAATAATAAACAGTAAATAATAAAAGAAAATATAGTGGATTATATTTATTATTCACCTTAATAAATTTACACGAACACAATATTTACTTCTTTTACTAATAACTATACGAAATGCTTGCTATAAATATAGTGGATTATATTTAAGAAACATCTAGCTATAATAAACAAAAGATTATTGAATGTTTAATTTACCTTACTATTGAAAAAGATTAGATATTTTTATTAATTGGTTGATAAATTACATGTGGAAGATATCAGGAACAAATTGTTTCAAATCATTCACTTTTATTTCTATCAAAACCATTATTAAAAAACTTGAAAATATTAATACTATCAATATAAATGGTTGTATTATAAATAATTCTTAATAATTAAAACTAGATATTATGTAAGTTTTTGATTAAAGGAAGTTATATGTATTTAATTATTTAATGTCGTTAATCATTATTTCATACTTTTTCAAACTAGTAGTTATTATAGTAAAATATCTTAAATAGCTTTAAAGAGAGAGAAAATTTTATCAGGATTAAACATGAAATATACAAATATTTAAGATAAACAAAGAAAGCAAAATATTTGAGAAAAAAGGAATTATTAAAAATTAAGAAATACAAATATTGTAATAAAATAGAAACACTGAATATGAATCCAAGAAGATTGTTTTTAGTACTCCAGTAAAGTGAAATAATTAATAACTTAAAAATATTAATATCAATTACCTATATTAAAGCAATGCAACCAACCACCAAATCAAACCAATTAAACATTAATATATACATGCAAAATACAGAAAAAATAAACACCACTTACCTTATAGATCCTTCAGTTCCACGTTCAGAACTTTTACGAGTTTTCTTTTTATGACGATTGGAAACAGGTTTCTTTAGATAAAGTTTAATTCTGGAGAAAAAATAAAAACAAAAGAAACATAACTTCTAAACTAAATGCTAAAAATAAAATTCTGTTTTGGATAAAATGAATTAAAGGAATAAAAAAAAATGCAGTTTTTTTTTTTTTTCAGAATGTGTCATTTTCTACTCAAAATAAAAATGCATACATTTATTAGAAACAAAAAGACCACAAGGTAACAATTTTATTCAAATAAATGTTTGTTTTTTTAAATAATACATTTGGTTTTATGAGACAGTTTTAAAATAATAGGACTTCAGATTGAAAATTATCATTTTTAGTATTGAATTTATAAAACAACAGGAAAATAATAAAAACAAAATTGGTGAAGATAAACGCATAGAAAAGTGGATAAGCAATGAGGAAGAAACAACAATAGAAGATAACATTCTTGTCTACTTATGTAATGAGTAACAAGAGGGTCATTAGTTGAATGCAAATACCAAAGAAAATCTCAATAGATTACAAAGACAGATAAATATAATCAATTCATAATGTATCAGGTCAAAACATAAATATTGAAAAGAATTGTTTCTTCAGCCTATTCCATAAATGATGAGTATTTAGATGCTTAAGTGTTAAGGTAGGAAGAAATCCAACCAGCTTTAAAAAAATAAAAAAATATATGATACCCTAAAAACTTATGTTATTAACAGTTGAATATTTTATTTTCATCTCAATATACAAGAAGGAATGACTTATTGTATGATTCAGAAATAAAATCATAGAATTTTTGTAATAGAAAAGAAATTCTTACAGTAGACTTAAAATAACTAACAGTAGTTTATAATTATTTTTTCAAAAGTAATAAATATAATAATAAACAATAAGGTAGTATATCATGGACAAAATCACTTTCAACGTAAGTTTCTAATTAGATTTGGGCAGTATTTATTAATATATTCAAGTATGTCATAATTCCTTATACAGGTCTTGTTACCAAGTAGGGGAGGAGGATCCCATAGTAAGTGGATGTGAGAAAGATCACCAAAACTTTTTTCCTATTTGAAAAACAATAAATGTGACATTGAACATACAACATTTTTCTTTTTCAACAAATATTACAACACTTGTGGATCTGTCAGATGGAACATACCTACAGATAAGAACGTAAGTACAGTAGGTGGGTTAAATAGGTGCTGAACAATATTAAGGGATACAATTAGGTACTCTGTAAAAGGTTCGAAGGGAAGGGGTAGGCTTATTAACAGAAGAGAAGTACATTCTTTGGTACAGGAGTGGTTGATACTATTTAGGAACATGGTTTCTTCTCTTTTTCAAGCCAATATTGACATTGAGGAGCCTTGAATCAGCACCAGTCTTCTCAGACTCTGCTCAACTGCTTCGTTTCTGCAAGGGTATTCATCATAGGGGGATAAAGTATTCGCATCATGCTTGAGAAAGGAAGTGAATACAGGATTAAAACACACCACCTAGAATTTGACTTCAAAGCAACATTTGACAGCATTAAAAGGGAACAGTTGTACAAGGCAATGAGAATTCAACATCGCTGAAAAGTTAATTAGAATGGTAAAACTAACCAAGAGAGAGGTGAGATGCATGGTGCAGATTGGGGGAGCAAGATCTGATGAATTTGTCTCAGGAAAAGAACTAAGGCAGGGGGATGTATTGGCCTCCCTCCTTTTTGATTTAGCTTTTGAAAAGGCCATTAGAGAATCTGGAATTCAAGTGGACGGAACAATACAGCTTTTACTTATGCAGATGACATTGACATTGCTGCACACTCGTTCCAAGCTGTCTCTGATGGATTTATGAGATTAGCTAAAGCAGCAAGAAAAATGGGGCTTGAAGTGAATGCAGAAAAGACCAAATACATGGTCACAGAAGAAATCCCCAGGCCCGGTGAAAACATTAGGATCGGAGAATATACTTTTGGAAAAGTCCCCAAGTTTCTGTATCTTGGATCGCTCATAATCCAAGACAATTGGGTGGATTCTGAAATTAAACGAAGAGTCCTATGTGCCAACCACTGTTATTATAGCCTCAGTCCATATTTTAGGAGCCGTGCATTGTCTAAGGACAGCAGGATTTATGTATAAAACAATTACTTGGCCAATTCTTCTATATGGCTCGGGAACGTGGACTATTTCAAAGGTTGGTGAGCACAACTTAATGGTCTTGAAGAGGAAGATTCTATGTAAAATATTTGGAGACATCAAGGTTGACCAGATATGGAGACGTCAAACAAATGAGGAGCTCAAAGATTTATTTAAGGAAACAGACGCTGTCCAGTTTGTGGGGCACAGAAGATAGAGGTGGGCATGTTGCTCGGATGGCTGATAATGATCTTCCAAGGAAAATAGTGAGAGGTACTTCAGGGAACAAGACGCAGAGGAAGACCTCACCTTCGATGGAGTGACGATGTGAGTGGTGATGCCAGGATCATGATGGAAGTGAGGAACTGGATGGCAGCTGCACAAGATCTCAATAACTGGTGGAGGCTGGTGCAGGAGGCCAGGACTTGACATCAAGCTGTAGTGCCAAACTAATAATAATAGAAGATCTTAGTGGTATTTAACCAGAAAGTTCTGCTTCCTGGGTACTTTCACTTTATCCATTCAAGTAACAAGTTAAAACAATTTACTTTGTCTGTTTTCAAAATTAAGGCACTTCTAATCGCTCACTTATCCTTTTATTCCTGATATTATCACTGCATTTCTTTCCATAGAGGCCCCTCCCATTCTACCAGTGTTAGTTGCAGCTTATCTTTTGAATCTTCAATTAGGAGAATATATCATCCACATATAGGAAATTTTACAATAAATTTCTCCAACTTCCATTTTGATATGCAGTTCATGGTGTTTTACAGTAACATATCAGAAGGATCTGATCTGTTAAAATGATAAATAACGCCAAGTTGGCTGTCTACAATACGATTCACGAATAGAGGTGTACATTTTGTAAGCTACAAATATATTGTAATATCCTCTTTTTTAATAAATAGTTGATATTTATAGATAAATGATTTTAATTACGTTTTTATTTATGTATATTGTTTCAGTATTGTTTATTTGTTATTTTAAATCAAAAAGCAAGCTAACCAGTTTTCTTTGTCTAAAATAAATACGCTGTTCAAAACAAGAAAGATGGCGGTGCGCGTCCTTCCGAAGTGTTCGTTGGGTTGTTTGTGTTGAGATGGATTGAAGTTTTTCAACTTTTATTGTTTCTATACAGTAATTATAGAACAAGAATAGTCAAAGAAGAAATAGAAAAACATAACAATTGTCAATAGACTGTTTGCATCACGAACCACAGCAAGTAAAGCGGAGCGATTGTACTACAATCGATTATTTTTGGATTGATCAGTAAACATTGAAGATGGAGGAGAGGAAACGGGGACTCTTGGGGGAGTTTGAATTGCCTGGTGAGAGGACGTCCATCGGCTGGAAGCGGGAAAGATTGGAAGCCATTGTTGTGAGAGAGACATAGCTTTTTGGAAGGACTGGAAGCCATTTTTGACGGTAGGATATAGCATTATAGAAAAGAAGATACCAAGAATCATCAAAAGAAGAGTCTATGAAATTGGTTAGTTTTGTTATACCTAAGTTTAAATACATATGTAAAAGAGATATTAATTTAATTAAGTGTTAATAGTAAAAGTGTCTGTTTCTGATTGCCTAGAAACCCGCCCTGAGATTAAGAGTCTTTTATATTATAAAATTTAACTAAAATTCTATTATCTATTTAATATTAAAGTTTTTAATTTGAACCTAAGCTATCTTTTAACATATGAGAATTTAAGTTAAAAAAAATATCAAAATTCCATTCATTTTATTTTAATAATTTATGATTATTACTATATATATATATAAGTTACAGCCTTAGTCAGCTGTTACTTTTATGTTAGCTGACTGAGGAGATCAGCTGATCGCATGTATAAAGAGATGTACCGAACCCAATAAAGTTAGTATGTTACAGCAGTTCACACGTGTTACATCTTATTCCTTCTTCTCTTCTTTGACATTTGACTTTCGCCGATACTTAACTTATATATATAAGTTACGGACTGTCAGCTG
>NW_027114374.1:74674-79793 GCF_000696795.3 Halyomorpha halys | reverse complement strand
AATCTGGTCAACATACCGCCATCTTGGTTTTGTATCACGAAGTTATTATAACAATGAAACTTGGTTAGTTTGCTTTTTGGATAAACAAATAGCAATATTAAAATTATACATAAAATAAAACATATCAAAACCCTTTAAACATCAAAATATACTATTCACTAAAAAAGAGCATATTACAATATATATATATACATGATAAGTAGTGTGTATGATAAGAAGTGTATATGATAAGTACTATTATCAAACAACCATTGTAATAACAGCTGATAACATATGTGGAAGGTAAAAAATAAATTACAGTATTATTCAAGCATTCAGAGTGTTCAATTAGTTTCTACTTCTTTCTTATTTTATCTTTACTAAGCATTTTAACTGATGCCAAACTTGAGAAAATTAAACACCAATCCACCGATCACTCAGGTGGTTAATAACAATTCTGAGTTAATGCAACTAGAATGGACGAGAGTGAAGCCAGCTACCGCCATATACTTAAAAAATGCTGTTTCAGAGTTAGAAAGATTCAGTGGAGAATTAGGGCACCTTAACCATTTTTTAAAGAGAGGAAATCAGATTCATAATCTGATAGAGGCTAGAATCAAAGCAGGATTGGTGGATGCTCTAGATGCCACGGCATTAAGAGCATCTTTGGTAGGAAGGTTAAAACGGAAGAAGGAGATATTCAGTAGTAGAGGCAGGTACCTTTTAGGAGCAGGAGAAATTACAAGGCGGGATTCGACTTCAGGCCGGGACCTCTTCGATTGCCCAAGGTTGAATAAAGAAAGAGACGTGTAGCGCAGCAGTAAACCTCGAGGACCCAGAAAAGAGGACGCTCATAGGTGTTATGAATGTAATCCTCAAGGCCACATTGCAGTGAACTGTCCTTCCGTCAAGTGCTTTGAATATGGGGACGAGGGTCATATCGCAAGGGCATGTCCCTGGATTTACCAACAGAAATCAGCCCCAGAACCATTGAAAGTGAACACTCACAGAATAAGACATCACATGGATATTCCAATGTCAAGTTGTGAGGAAAATTCAGATAAGAGTTCAAGAGATAAAGAAGGTAATTCTAGTTGGGCATGGGTGTCAATAAAATTGAATGAAATGGCTGACAAGAGTTACAAGTCGAAAAGAGGGGACCAGAAGCAGGAAGCTACCATCTGAGGAGATGAGGGCAACTCATGCAGATGAGAGCTTATGAACAATGTGTGTGGAGTGTGGAAGAGGTGGCCCATAGTGCAGGGGCGGAGTGATAGATTTAAAGCATTTATTGTTACTGGGAGTACCAGTACCTTGATTAGTAGAGGGATGCTGAAGGAGCTGAATGAAGCCAACAAATTAAAGGTGTGTAGATGTTCTGTTATCACTTTGAGTGGCCCTTGTAGAGTACTGGGGAGTAGTCCATATGTTGGAAGATCTAACAAGTCAATATGATATCTTCATTGGGTGCGATGTTCTGAATAAAGTCAGTTTTCAGATGCCTGAAAAAATGATGAATAAGGGTATCCAAAGATGCTGGAAAATGATCCTGGGAACTAAAGCATATCATGGGAGACTCAAAACAAATGGAAATGATCATCGCGTAGAGGTAGTTTGTGTACAGGCACCTAATGTCGAGTTACTACTGTCTGAATTTACAGATATATTTTACAGGGAGGGTTGCCCCCTACTGGCCACTGGGAAGACCAAACATGAGATAACGCTTAAAGAAAAGAAAGTTTTGTATACTAAGGGCCGGAGAAACCCGCAGTCAATAACAGCAATAATTAATGATCAAATAAGCGAACTTCTTAGCCAAGGGATAATACAGCATAGCACCTGACCTTTCAGTAGCCCCTTGTGGATTGTCGAGAAAAAGAAGTGGAATTCATAGGCTGACCCCTAATATCGTCCAGTGATTGATTACAGAAAACTTAATGAGAATACTGTAAAGGAACGGTATCCCTTTCCTAGACTTGAAAATATGCTAGATTGCTTAGCTGGAGCTAGCATTTTTTCTACCCCTGATCTCAAATCCAGTTGCCATCAAGTGAGGATGCGGGATGAGGAAATAGAGAAAACAGCATTTACATTTGGCAGAGGGCATTACGAATTCACACAAATGCCGTTTGGGCTTAAGAACTCTTGCATTCCAGTGATTGATTGGATGAGTTTCTCCACGGGCAAGAAGACTATTGCCAAATATACATGGATGACCCTATGACCTTATAGTCTTTGTTCCTATCCCCCATCGTGACATATAGTCCACATTAAAGTGGTATTTGAACGTATTCAGGAATTTGGTTTAAGGTTGTCAAAGGAGAAATCACATTTTTTTTTCAGAAGGAAATAAAATTTTTAGAACACCTTGTATCCAAACAAGGAGTGAAACCAGATCCGCCCAGGGTAGAAGTCAATGTGCGAGTAAATCCACCAGCTAACCAAAGGGAACTTTTCTCGGGATGATAAATTATTATTATAAATTTCTTCCGAACGCAGCTGATATAATCTCGCCACTCATTCAGCTCTTAAAGAAGGGACAGTCCTTTTTACTTTACCGAGGAACATATGGAGAGCTTCCGCAGGTGCAAGAAAACTCTAATTGCGGAACCGGTGCTAGCATTCCCAGATTTTCAAAAAGAAATTTATATTGACAACGGATGCTAGCGCAAAGGGCTCTAGGGGCAGTCTTGTTGCAGGAATCAGATATTGGAGATAGGCCGGTGGCTTTTGTCAGCAGACAGCTGATGAAGAGTTGAGATACAGCACGCTGGAGTGCGAACTGTTAGCCATCATCTGGGCAGTCGACCATCTTTGCCCTTATTTGTTTGGTAGGTGTTTTACTCTATGCACTGATCATAAACTGATACTTTGGACAGACGGCCTTAAAGAATCATCAACTAGAGTTGGACGCTGGAAAGAAAAGCTGCATACTTACAGCTTTCAAATTACCCACCAAAAAGGCTCACAAAACGTCGCGGACTGGCTTTCGAGGGCTCTATATATATGAACCCTCTCCATGATGGAGGCTCCTCTCATGTTGCTCGAGATAATATATTCCATGATGAGGAGAATACCGTAGATGCCGATGAAGTCCCCCTGGGAGCCCACCATACACAACTCAACGAAACTGAAACCATATTCAACCAACACAAACAGCAGATTATTTGGAAAACAAAAATGGAAGGTACATTGCGAACAGAACATACTAGGTATGGCAGGCTCAATATTGTAACTGTATAGATCATTCCCTCAGTTGCACTGGAAGATGTCATCCGCATAATCAATGATTTAACCAAGCATTGCAAAACATATTACATGTACATTAGAAATAAAAAAAACCATCTTAGATCGTATTAAGCACCAGTTGGAAACAGAGAGGATAGGAGTCGATAGAAACATCATTTTATATTCTAAAATCGTGGAAACGATTAAAGATCCCGAGCGCCAAAAAGAGTTAGTTAAAGTGTACCATGAAGGAAAAACTAACCATCGCGGGATATCCAAAACTCTCGCCACATTGTGTCGCAGGTATTACTGGCACCACATGTCTCGTTCGATTAACGATGTTTTGCAGGCATGTACAGTATGCCAAATATGACAGACATCCTATTAATATCCATCCAGAAATCACTAATACACCAAATTCTTGGTTGACATTTTTACTTGAAAGGGTTCACATTGGCTAACCTTATTAGGCAACTTTAGTAAATTAGCTATGAAATATTCCTTGCCAACCAAAATATCTGATGCCGTTTGGGAGGGTATGTTTGCCTGGATATCATGTTATGGGGCATGTCTGACAGTGGGAGGTAATTTCGAAACGCTCGTACCACCACAGAATGTTCCGAGTTGAACATATAATGGCATTTCAATTCCCCTGAGAACCCACAAAGGGCGCGGGTCCATTGAACGCCTACACAATACTCTATTGGAACATCTTCAGTTGTTCCAATTACATAAGGGACTAGGAGCTACCGCAGCAATGCCTAGAGCAATGTTGGCATACAATAACACAATTCATTCTGCCACGGGGTTTACACCAGTAGAAATTTTATTCGGCTACCCGGTACGAAGAAGAGGAGCTTTGCTCACAACAGCAAACACGCATCTATGAGGCGCTGTCATTCACAAGCGTAGGCAACTAGCCGACATTTCCCAGCGGGTGCACAAATGTATATATTGTAATATGCTCTTTTATGAGTAAATCATTATTTTTTATACATAAATGATTGTTAGTTTTATGTGGTTTATGTGGTAGTTTAATGTGGTTCGTCATTTCAATATGTTTACTTGTAGTATTAAACTTAAAAGCAAGCTAAGCTAACCAGTTTTGTTTAGAAAAATATGCAGTGACAAAATATATCGTTCAAAGCCAAGATGGCGGCGCGTGTCCTTCCGAAGTGTTCGTTGAATTGTTTGAGTGAGAACATAGATTGAAATTTTTCAACTTTTGTTGTTTCTATACAATAATTATAGAAAAAGAATAATCAAAGAAGAAAATAAAAATTATCAATAAACTATTTACATCATAAATCATAGCAAGTAAAGCAGAGCGATTGTACTACAATAGATTATTTTTGGATCTACCACTGAGCACTGAAGAGAGGTAATGGGTACTCTTGGTTTGGTTGGCCTGGTGAGAGGAAGTCCGTCACTAGAAGCGGGAAGGATTGGAAGCCATTGTTGATAGTTGGACATAGTATTATAGAAAAGAAGATATCAAGAATCATCAATCATCAAAGGAAGATTGTGTAATTGGTTAGTTTTGTTTTTAAATAGAATTTATTACGATATAAGTAGATGGTCAGGGTTGCGGTAAAAAAAAAAGAACAAATAGTTTAAAACTATTTTAATGTCCGTTTCGCCCCACTTTGCAGGGCTTCATCAGGGCTAAAAAGATACCAAAAAAAGAAAACTGAGAATATTACAACAATAAGATACGATAAGGTAATTTATATCATATTGTTGTAATATTCTCAGTTTTCTTTTTTTGGTATCTTTTTAGCCCTGATGAAGCCCTGCAAAGTGGGGCGAAACGTTGGACATTAAAATAGTTTTAAACTATTTGTTCTTTTTGCAACCCTGACCATCTACTTATATCTAAATCTTTACGGTCAACTACATATATATATATATA
>NW_027114374.1:58687-73209 GCF_000696795.3 Halyomorpha halys | reverse complement strand
GAAAGGATGTCTCCAGGATGAGGAGGGCCTCATAAATTTCTGTCAAGCAAGAGGAGGAAGGCATTTTGGACGCTAGGACAAGAACAAGAGAAACAAAGAAGATACCAGGGATCAACGAAAGAAGATCGTGAACTTGGTTAGTTTTGTATGCATAAAAATAGATACATGTATAAAATAGATTTTAATTTAATTAATTGTAATTAAAGTAAATGCCTGTTTCTGATTGTCTAGCAACAACACGCCCTGCGATTAAGAGTCTCTCTTTTTATATAATATAATTATATTATCCATTTAGTAGTAAAGTTCTTAATTTGAACCCAAGCTATCTTTTAGACATGAAATTAGTTAAAACTATTAAAATTATTTTTATTTCATTTAAATAATTTCTTAATTATTACAATATAGACGAGCTAGACTCAATAAAAGTTAATCTTTCAGTAACAACCGAGTCATTTCTCTCTCCCTTTTCTCTTTTTTTTGGTCTTTGTGCTCTCAAACGTTTAACTGGTGCCAAAACCCGGGAACTTTCGATACCGGAGTAATTTTTGTTTTCAGAAAAAAAAAATTTATTGTTGTTTTCTTACTTTCCATTTTGTAAAAGAAAGGCGGTATCCCTAAGCATTTACAGAACATCAGAGAAGAAATAGAGAAGCTAAGAAGACAGAAGATAATCATAGACAGCACCTCACCATATAGTAGTCCTTTGTGGGAAGAAGAGTAGACCAGCAGATGGCGTGGAAAAGTACCATATAGTCATTGACTGTCGCAGACTGAAGGAAAATACAATTGATGAGTAGTACCCGATCCCAAGATTTAAGGACATTTTGGATAGATTAGGTGGCGCCAAGATTTTCAGTACACTCGACTTAAAGGCGGGGTACCATCAAATTAAGATGCATCCCAGGGACCAGCATAAGACCGCTTTCACCTTCAAATGAGGTCATTATAAATTTACAAGGATGTTATTTGGTCTTAAGAACGCACCCGTGACCTTCCAGAGGCTGATGAATGAGTTCCTGAGAAGACTCGACGACTTACTGGTGTTCAGCAAATCAGAAAAGGACCATGTGAACCATCTAAGGAGTGTGTTCATGGGCATAAGAGAATTTGCCCTAATGTTATCCAGAGAAGTCGGTGTTGGGGCAGCACCAGATTAACTTTTTGAGGCACACTATCTTGAAAGACGGTGCGAGACCAGACATACAGAAGGTGTCGGCCCTGCAAAGGATAGCAGTACCCAAAGAAGTACAAGGAGTGCGACGGTTACTAGGGACGCTGAACTATTACCGAAGATTTGTACCAGACATGGCAGAATATCTTGTACCCCTTAAGAAGCTACTGAAGAAAGGGAACACGATAAAGGTAACACCTCAGATGGAGAACAACGTCTAGAAGTGCATAGAAAGGAACCGGTCCTGGCATTCCCTGATTTCAAGAAGCAATTTACCCTGACAACCGACACAAGCGAAAATGCTCTTGAGGCAGTGCTATCACAAGAATACGAAGACGGAGAATGACCCATAGCTTACGGGAGTCGACGTCTCACCGATGTGAAGACCAGCTATGTCCTGGAATCTTATATCTTGCTGGGAATTGTGTGGGCGGTGGAACATTTCTGGCAATATATTTTTGGTTAACCCTTGCAGTGGGTTGGTAAACTGAAAGAGACATCTACACGGATCACCAGATGGAAGGAGATCCTAAGCCAGTACAACATGGACATTGTGTATAAGCCATAAGGGAAGGACAACATGGTCGCGGACCGGCTCTCGAGGGTGGTAATGATCAATGCAATTGAAGATGAGCAAAGTGAACCATCTGAAGGCGGGAGACAGTTCCTAAGAGAGTGGACTCCAAAGGAAGAACAACAGGAAATGCTGGACACTAAGAACAGGGTAGATACATCTGAAGATCAAGATTCGACTGCAAGTAGACCGATGAAAGTGGAAGAGCTAGAAGATATCATTAACAACAAATGCCGCCAGATCATCTGGAAAACCATGACTTCAGGGTTAATGAAAATTGAGAAAGGGAAATATTGCAGCTGTAGTATCACGACCATCTGGTCCTCACCGGGTGTCAAAGAAGACCAGATTTGCCGAGCATTGAAAGACGCAACTAAACTGGGACAGTCAGCCGTACAACTCATATCAGCTGATTGAGTAGATCAGCTGATTCAAATGTATGTATTGTAACATTCAAAAAATATTAAAATAAAATGAATGAAATTTGATATTTTTTAACTTAATTCTCATATCTTGAAGATAGCTTGGGTTCAAATGAAAATCTTTAATATTTAACAGATAGGAGAATTTTATTTAAATTTAATAATATAATTAGACTCTTAATCTCAGGGCGTGTTTCTAGGCATTCAGAAACAGACACTTTATTACCAATAACACTTAAACTTAATTAATATCTCTTTTACAAATGTATTTAAATTTAGGTAATACATAACTACCCAATTTCATAGAATCTTCCTTTGATTATTTTCTTTGTCTTCTTATTCAACAAACCAACGCTTGCTGTAAACAATCTTTCAGCAAACAGACACTAACGAAACAAAACCTTGATCCTCTTAAAGTTTTTTAGTCACAATCCAGAAGTGTGTTGTTTGGCGATCCAAACAAAGAATCCTTTTTTCTTCATGGGTAACTCTCCGATGTCTCCGTTTGATGGGAACCACCTCATCCAGTAAACATCATTCCTTGCCCCCGCCTAAGCAACAAATGTATTCCAAAAACCAAAACCTGTCTCGATGTTCCATGTAAACATCGATTGTCACACAACAGTTTTGGATTTTTACAAATGATTTACTTTCTGAATATTATTCTTTAGCACTATTTCTTGATTTATATTTTTTCTTAAATTTACTGCATTTTAAATTATGATGGGAAGTTAGAATAGAGTTTTTAAAATATTTGAATCTGCTCAACATGGCTGCAATTCAACGAACTTTTCGCAAAACATGCCGCCACCTTGAATTTGAACGATATCTTTTATGACTGCATATTTTACTTAACAAAATTGGTTTGCTTGCTTTTAGGTTTAATACTACAAATAAACATGTTGAAATGATTAATCACATAAAACCTACTAACAATCATTTATATATAAAAACTAAGTCTTTACTCATAAAACAGGATATTATACTAAAAATCTGTAATATATAAAAATAACGATTTAATCATAAAAGAGCATATTACAATAAAGACGAGCTAGACTCAATAAAAGTTAGTCATTTCTCTCTCCCTTTTCTCTTTTTTTAGTCTTTGTGTTCTTAAACTTTAACTTATATATAACTGATCTCACATTGCCGTCTAATATTGAATTTCTTTAGCGGGTCACTGAAGAGGATCTAGGAGGGTGAATTCCGGAGAGCGAATTTGTTGATCAGGTGAATTAAAAAATTGTGAAATGGTGAAATTGGAAGAGCAGAAATGAGAAAGAAAAATAGGAATGAATTGAAACATTTGTAGGAAACTGTAGGGAAAAAAAAATGTTTATTATATCTTATTATTGTATCTCTTTTTTTCTGATTATACCATTTATGTGTAATTTATATATGTCCGATTACGGATTGATAAGTATGCTGTGTGAGATAGTAACCTGATGTATTTAGGCAGCATAGATAAATAAAGCATTTCTCTCTCTCTACAGGGTGTTTCAGGGTTAAGTGGTGGTGAAGGGAGTTGGCGGCCCCATTGCCCGGTCATTGTACCGCAATCGGCCACTGGCCCTCCAGGTTGAAGGAACATAAATTCTGAGCATTAAATTACTATCGAAGGTTTGTTCCGGGTATGACAGAGTACCTCAATAATTTGTTAAAGAAAGGTAGCACGATAGTAGTGACACCAAACATAGCACATAACATCCGGATATGAATTGAGAAGCTTCAAAGGGAACCAGTTCTCGCATTCCCCAACTTCAAGAAACAGTTTACGCTCACAACGGATGCAAGTGAGTATGCTGCAGGAGCGGTATTGGCACAGGAGACTGAAGGGTGAGAGCGTCCTGTAACCTATGCCAGTCAACTGTGGAAAAACCAACAGAGATGGAAGAGATTGATGAAATCATTAATGATAAACATTGCCAAATCGTATGGAAAACCAGAATTTCAATGAAATCAGAATGATTTTCAAGTGAATTCTTTGACGTGGAAGGGGTACAAGTGGGTCACAGTGATAGACGCATTTAGCAAACTAGCTATGGAGTACCCAGTGAAAGAGGTCAGGAAAAACGGTGCTAAGGATCCCAACGGACATGGTTCCAATTTTACGACATACTGCATGGAATCTCGTTAGACAGTGGAAGAGAGTTTGACAACACAAGCATCAGGGAAGAGATGAAAATCTTGGAGGTGGTGTGGCACCATAACACCCCGGGACATCCAAGGAGCAAAGGAGGTATTGAAAAGCTCTAGAGTACTCTCAGTGACCACCTACAGGTATATCAGAAAAGGTGCTAGAGCCGGACGAAGTGATGGAACAAGCGATCACAGCATAAAATCATGCCATAAACTCCGTCACGGGGTTTTCTCCTTTCAAGATTATTTTTGGACTGCATTGACGTCGAAGGAATTACTAAGATACAGCAACCGAGGAGAATAATATCTTCGTTAATTGTATGGCATGGAGAAAGATGTGGGCCAAAGTCAGGGACAAAATAGAGAAGCAGAAATGTAGAAGATTTACAAAACACAATCTCAGTGTTTGTGATCTAATGGGCAACCTTAAAATCAGGACGGTGGTGTAACGGAAAGTGGAAACTCATAGTGGCTGAGGTATGAAGGCCCATTTATAGTGGTAACTATTAGAGAACTTAATACTGTTACCATAGAAAGCTTAAAAGAACTAAAAAAGCAAAGAACAGTCCACCTAGAACAATTAAAGCTTCCTGTAACAGCGGTATCATGATGTATGGGATTGTACTCGCCTCCCTTCCGGCTCCGTAAATAGATCAGTCTTTGAGTAACAATAGAGTTGGTTGGTGGAGTTGGTAATTTTTCATTTCTACAATCAGTTCAACCTCTTTTCCCATCATTATCTGAATTTTCCAGTTTCTCAGTCTTATGTATATTTCCATTTCCGGTTGTTTCTGTTTAAACAGTCTGTTTCCCATACAATATTTGCTAGCTTTTTGAAGCTCTGAATTAATAAACTTCCTTTGTGAGTGATTGGTCAGACAAAAGTGATTACTCTTTATTTCAATGAAACTGACCTTCGCAAGTCCCCAGGAAAAGATATGGGGGTAAGGATATGGGAAGGAAAAAATTAAGATGGGATGATAAGAACATGACTTTCTGATCAATGATATTGTCATTAAACCTTCAAGTTTTCTCAGTTTTTAGGGAAACCACTAATAGTTGTCAGAATTAGTTCCCCTAAAAAATTAGAACTAATTAAGCTATTGACTTTTAGCTACTGCTAAATTAGTTCCAATTTTTTAGGGGAACTAATTTTTTAACCCTATTAGTGGTTTCCCTAACATATTATGGTCCCTTCATAACATTTCGGGGGTTCTTAAAATGAAAAGAAAAATCGATTTTATGATCGCACGACTGCGTATGGATTTATTTTAACATTTAGGATTTCAAGCGTATTGTAGTCCCTATATATTATTCTAAAGGGATCAATCCCACAATAAATAAAGATTATTATTATTATTATATGTTTTCGGGGATTCTGAAAATAAAATCAATTTTATGATCGCGTGCTTGTGAATCGATTTATTTTAACTTATCAGGTTTCAAGCATATTTTGGTCCCTAAATATGTTTTCAGGGGAGCTGAAAATGAAAATATAATCAATTTTATGATCACACATTTGTGAATCAGTTTATTTGAACATTTCGGTTTTCCAACATTTTTGGGTCTCCCTATATGTTTTCAGGGGTGCTGAAAATGAAAATATAATTGATTTTGTGATTACGCACTTTCCTATCGATTTATTTTAACTTATCGGGTTTCAAGCATATTGGGGATATTTAGAATCGATATTTTTTTCATTTTCAGCACCTCTGAAAACATAAAAAGGGATCCTAATATGCATGAAATTCAAAAAGTTAAAATAAAACGATTTGCAAAAATGAGATAAAAAAAAATCGATATTATTATTACTTTCAGCACCCTCGAAAATGTATATAAGGACCCGAAATGTTAGAAATCTAAACAGTTAAAATAAATCGATAAGCAAAAGTGTTATCGTAATATCTATTATTTTTTCATTCTTAACATCTCTGAAATTAATCGATTGACTAGAGAAACCATAAACATGGCCATATGTCAGATACATGAAAAGTTAAAATGAATCCTGTACTTGGATTTTGGTATTATAATATTATTTTTTAGTTTTTCATTAAAAACTAAAGATAGAACTAACTAAATATCAGCTTTATTTATGGTCTGATGCTTCATAACTAAATGTTAGTTGCTGGATTCAGATCATAGCAAATTTAGTTCCAAGTAGCTATGAGTCAACAGCTAACAACTAACCAGTTAGTTTTTAGTTTCCAATGCAACTAAAGCTAATTTAGCTTAAATTTTTAGTTGTTAGTTATGGCTAACTTTTGCCCAACTCTGGCTCAGCCTAATTAAAATTATTTATAGAATACTCATATTATGCTTTCAACTTCTTCTTCCGGCACGATAGACCGTGGAGGTCCAAGGCCTCGCGTGATGCATTACAGAAATACATTGTGCATTTCTTGATGAGGTTTTCATATGGTGGGTTCATCACTCCCACGGCTATTTTTGTGAGTGCCACCCATTGGCTAATGGGCCTCACAAATACCCGGGGAGAGGAGGCTGTGAGTGAGTATTGTGTAATTATTTGCTTGAAAAAATCCCAGGTATGGCCGGGCTAAAAATCACAACCTTTAGTTGGTAGACAGGAACGTCACCACACTGCTACCGTCGCCCCCTATGCTTTCAACTAACCAGAATAAATTCATAGTGAAATATTATGCAAATTTTATAGATTTTATTGATACCCACAACACAATATCAAATTATCCAGGTGATGTAATAACCAATGATAGCTGTTAGGTAACTGAATAATCCCCGTGCGGAGTAGCTAGTCTCCCATCGGGCGCCTCCCCAGGTGGCGGATAGGGGGATTCTCACCAGATATGGTGGGAAATGGGGAAATAAAATACCTGGGGTGGGCCAAAACTAGAATCAAATCCAGACGTGACGGTTCCTAGAATAGGCGGCGTACTGGTCAGCCTTTGTTCCTCAGGTTAGAGGTGGCTGTGTTATACCTGGCAGTAGGTATAAAATGGTATTTTCCGAAATCCAATGGAGGGAAATATTAATAATCATACTACGGTGCAGGGGCACGGAACCCCAGTACCGGCGTCGATTGGAAATGAGGAAGCTGGTTCCCCGGCGTCATCATCATACGTCCGCAGTGCTGCAATGGCGGGAGACTTGGCCATTGTAGCATCTAATGATACAAGAATTACGTCGTTGGTTGAGACAAACGAAAGAAAAATGGTGGCAGGAAAAGTCAGGCTGTTTTCAGGAAGTGGCAGTGAAGCCGATAAAGATACAGGACCTGATAGTCGAGATGGGAAAATGAGCCCCAAAGGAAAAAAGAGGAAGAAGAGAGAGAGGGAGGAGGAGGAGGAGTCCCGTCTAAAGCCCAACCCAGAAATTGAAGGACCCATCCAGAGGGCGGAAGTAATTCAAGGACGGGTCAAAAGCTACTTGGAGAGAAAAAAAGGTATCTCACGAGAGCCAGAAATACCTAAATGGCCAGCTGAGAGAACTAGCCAATATAATAGCAGGACTGGAAGCCCAATGGGAAATTATCCCGGAAATAGTAACCGAAATGGTAAAAGAAGCCATGTATACCGATGATCTACACAAGATCATTGGTAAAAAGGTCTCCCAGATTGTGGCTCCAATGGTAGCAGAGGCTATAGGGGGTGCCATAGGAGCGGTCTATGATCAAAAGAAAAAGGAATGGGTATCACCGACACTGAAAAGGGTTTCGGACATGATAAAACCCTGGAAGGGAAAGTCGTCGAAGAAGCCCGCATCATCTTAGAATGTACGGCCGAATGTAGGGCTAAAGGAAGAGAAAAGTGGAATGAGGACCGAAGAGCAGTAGAGGAACCGAAGACGATGGGAGCTGGGCCTTCAGGTTTTTTCAAGGCGCTGACTATGCACAAAAGCTCCTCACCTGGGATAAGCTGAGGGAAAAAGGATTACAGGCGAGCCTTACTGTGGCCCGCAGGCCTCGCCTGGAAGTAAAAGGAGTCCCCAATATTTGGGACGGGAGTATCCTGGAGAGATATCTTTGGGACAAAATCCCTATAGAGGCTCCAAAGGAGGATAAAGACAGGAGTGGTCACGGACGAATTGAGAACTTTCGCCGAAGTGCTGACATCTTGGAAGTGCAGGAGCCTTGTTGTCAAAAGAATGTGGTCACAGGTTTTGGAACTACCTCGAGGGTGGTCAGTCTATGCAGTGGCGAGAGGAGGCCTAGAGCAGCAATTGTTGTCGTTAACCCTGCCCTCGACGTAATGGAACTGAAGCAATCCACCACAGCAGATCAGGCGGCATGTTATGTCAGGTGGGGCAGAGTTTCGTTCGCTCTGGTTTCAGCATATATGCCGCCACGACAGGCGAATGTAAATAACAATGTAGAGGATAATATAGCTGCTGTGGAGGCTGTCACGCTAAAGTATAAAAGCGTGATAGTCTGTTCCGACACCAATTCGTGGAGCACGGTCTGGGGTTCTGTTCGCACAGATGCTAGAGGGAGGTTGGTAGAAGAATGGGTGGCAAGCTGTCAGCTGGTTATTATGAATGAGCCTTCTGGTCCCTTATTTGTTGGAGCACGGGGCCAGAGTTGGATAGATGTGACACTTGCTATGGCTCCCACAGCAAAGCGTATTGGAGACCGGACCTTATGGTCAGACATGAGCTCCGACCACCGAGTCATAGCCTTCAGTGTGGTGGAGGAGGGAGGCGGTGCCCCAGAAGTAGAAAAGGGCTTTGTGACCCGATCGGCGAACTGGAGAGCGTTTTCCAGTGAATTGGAGGGAATACTAGCTGACAGAGAATGGGAGGAGATGACCCCGATAGATGAGGAGCCCGAGATTGACCGCAGAGTGGCAATGCTTACGGGCGCCATCACTGAAGTGGCGAGTATTACCTTTCAACGCTGAAGGGCGAGAGTACATCTGGTTCCATGGTGGACGCCGGCTCTGACGCAGTTAAAAAAAGAATACTACAGGGCCAGGCGTAGGTACCAGGAGTGCAGAAACGACGAGAGGAGGCCTGCACTTCGAGAAGAATCCAAGCATAGGTATAGGGTATACCGAAACGGGGTGTGTTGCCAGAAGAAGAAGTTCTGGGACGGATTTATTGTAGAGGAATCAGAAAAGAATCCCTGGGGTGTCCCATACAGGGTGGCACTGGGAAAGGTTAAGCCGTTATAAGTGATGGCGGCTATTAGAGTGAGATGTGCCCAGGCAACTACCTTGGAGGAGGCTGCCAAGATGTATATAAACTATACATACCCTAGGGATGATCCGTCCCAGGATAGTGCAGATGATGGAATGGTTAGACGCACCACATTATACCCACCAGGTACCGACCTATGTCCGCCATGGGATATGTGGGACCTTCGTCTTGCCGTGGACAGACAAAGGATCGGGAGGGCTAGATAGCATAGATGCTGCAATCCTTAAGAACAGTGTCCCTTATATTGAGGAAGAGTTTTTGGATATATTCAATGAGTGTTTGGATAAGGGGTACTTTCCAAACAAGTGGAGGATTGCAGACTTGAGACTGCTCTACAAGGGGCGTGGTAAGGATAAAGAAATGCCTAAATCCTATCGACCAATATGCCTCCTCCCAGTATCCAGTAAGGTTCTGGAGCACATGAACATCCACAGCCTTAGACCAATCCTAAGTGCTGCAAGTCATCCACGGCAGTTTGGCTCGACCCGTGGCAGGGGAACTACGGATGCGCTGCTGAGAGTGCGGAGAAATATGTCTTATTGATCATGTTTGACATCTCTTCCACTTTCGACAGCGTTTGGTGGCCCCGTGTACTCCAGCGGTTGCAAGAGCTCAACACCCCCAGTAATCTATACTCCCTCGTAGGACGTTACCTCAATAACAGCCTGAAACAGCAGAACACGTAATAGTGGATTGCTCCGCCATGGAAGGACACCGAGCCAGGCTGTCGAGAAAGACCGGGATTTTCGCCCGCGCCGAGTCAGACTTTCCATGGTTGATGGAAGAAGAGAATTTTCCCTTCTTCAGGGAGTTCATTTACGGATGGAAGGAGGTGGTGGGCCCAACTCATTTCACAATGGGAAGGACTTGACCGCCCAATATCGGCGTGCCATTAAAAGAAGAGGAAGCTGACCCAGACTGAGACCAGGAGGGTTGGACCAGCCTGGTAACTGCGGGAGGCACCCAGACAGATGCGCATCAGAAGGGCCTACCGAATGGATGCAAGGTGCAGCTCCATCAGTAAGAATTGGTGATCCTTGAGAACAGTGGCATGCGCAATCCCAGCTCGCACTACCCCACTGCTCCCGCACCCCTTATGCCAGAAATGGCAAGGGAGGGGGACATAAAAAAAAAAAAAGGTAACTGAATAATCTTTAAATACACTCAAATAGATGTAATCAAATAAAATCCATCAACATTTTATTCTTTTTTACATAAGCAATTTTCAAAAATTTACAAAAGATATTGTTCGTATAGCTGTGAATAATGGATCAGAGTTGAATACTTACGTGAAATAAGTAAATAGTATTTGGCCAGCCTTATGAACAAATCATTTTTCTCCTATATTTATAAACTTAACAATTAAGCAAGCCACATATAAAAAGCAAAGCAGAAAACTTTTAAGAGTATTTATTATTAAAAAATAAATATATACTTTTTTCCATGCTTCGGAATTAGATATTAAGGAAATTAAACAGTGCATTAAAAAGTATACATCACACAGGCCAAAAGCAATCAATCCCACCAACCTCAGAATGTAAAAAAGCTAATCCAGTGCTAGAAAATCAAAGAAAAAAATTGATGACCTCAAATAAATTAAGTTTCATGTAGAAAAAATGCCACACTGACTGGATTC
This sequence comes from Halyomorpha halys, assembly GCF_000696795.3. Taxonomy (NCBI): domain Eukaryota; kingdom Metazoa; phylum Arthropoda; class Insecta; order Hemiptera; family Pentatomidae; genus Halyomorpha; species Halyomorpha halys. The sequence continues at coordinate 62,098 of NW_027114374.1, read as the reverse complement.
CACATAAAAATTTAAACATATGAGTTTCATTGAACTTATAGAATTTATAAATAAATAAGGCATGGAAAACTAAACATTAACACAGTAAAAATATACTCTAAGGTTATAGTAAATATCATCAACAATTTAATAAACAAAAATGCTAATTTTAGAGACAGTAAGAAATTTTGAATACCCATTTAAATAATTTTTTTTTGTAATATTTAAAGTTAATAAATAAATAGAATATTAATCAGTGCGTGTATGCAGAACTAGTAAATGAATAATTTTCTAGCACCAAAGAATGTCAGCAAGAACCACAGTAAGAAGTTTACACCAATCACCTTGCCAAATTAATTATTAAATAGTTTCAAAGAAGTAATATTGAAACTTTGTCATCCATAACTCACAGAATGGTATTAAATATTGATTGTGTAGCATATGTTCCATCAGATGTAACAAGCTTTACTTGATCACGATGATCAACTTCCTCAACTTTCTCTCCAGAAGCTCTTTTCATTTCATCATCAACAAGTGGCATCTGCCAAATAGTTTTGATATTATAAATATTTTTTAAAAAACTGAATTTATTTAAATATCAGAAATAATTAATATCAACTAACCTCTCCAAGGGCATTTTTTATTTGTTTCATGACTTCTTTAATATCTGTAACTGAAGTAGTATATTCACCCAATATCCAAAGAGCAGCACGATGAACTTTCATAGATTTTATGGTTGGAAATGCTTCTAATAATTTCTGTAATCATAATATGCATATTACACTTAAATAATAGATTGAAATAACATTTAAAATAGCAAATAGTAAGGTCAAATTTCAATGTAAAACAGCTCTGGAGAAGGTTTTTCCTCTTCAGAATTAATGCAAAGTAGTTGATATGAAAAACAAGGAGCAATAAAATTATTTTTAGGTTATCAAGGAGGAACAAAGAATAGTGATTAACTATTTGTTTGTAAAATTCTTTGTTCTTTCTTGATCGCACCCCCAACATCTCCTTCATATTCAGTAAGAGTCAATTATTTACTTTTATATTTTCTAGAAAATCACTTATTTAATTTAAAATACAATAATACATGCTATTTAAATAAAATATCCAGAGTTGATATGCTTCACAATTATCCATTCAAACACCATTTTGTTATTTTAGGTAAATAATGCTTCAAAAAGAAAAAAAAAAGATCTCCTAAAAAACAGTTTCTTAAGGAAAGCAGCTCCCTCAAAAGCATAACAAAATGTGGTTAAATAACAGTTTATAAAATATATTTATAACATTCTGACAACATTCTTCAAGGCTAATCTTCTTGTTTTATTCTTACTTCTTGTTAAGTAAACATCAGTAAAGTAAATAAGTAAGTTTTGATTACTTTATATATTACTTTTTTTTTTTAAGTTAACTTGAAGTAAGCAATATGACATGTAAGTTGTTCTGGCTAGAAGCGCCTGTACATATATTTGATCTCTATGGTCATTCATGTCCTATAAAAACTAATACAACACATTCATGACAAACAAGTGTGGTGGACAAGTATGAATAAGCAACAACTATATAAGAGAGTTTTTCTCCCAGACACAACATTCTCACTGGATAACCTCACACAAACCCATATCCACCTCTGGGAGGTACCACTCCTCTGTTTACCACAATTCCCCAAAATCTAGCAGATCTTCACCCATAGCTGGGATGAGATCTGAATTCAATTAATTTCTATTCTACAGCTGGAACCTCCCCCATGGTGTTGGGTCAAATATAGTATGGTCAGGTTGCTTTTTACTTTTACAGACCCACAGAATAAATTTATACCGCACTTTTACTAGAATAGGTTGATGGCCTGTAGGTAAACCTGTCCTTCCTCCTCTAGTTGTAGTACAGGCTTTCATATGGTTGATAAGTTAAAGAGAAGGTTTTCCTACCTCTATTTTACCTAATTCTTCAAGGTCAAAAACCATGATGTATACTACATCATTTTCTACACATTATCCCAGTTTTGTCACCACACAGTAACACATGGTGATTTAAGTATTTATGTATAATTTTTAAGTAGTTTGAAAGTAATTATAAAACATTTCAGTAATGATCTCAAAGCATAATTTACTTTATCTAAATTATCCTAATTGATTTTAATCCTTTTTAATCAGGGTTTTCCATTTTTTATATTGTAACAGCAATTGTACAATATAGTGACAACAATCGGAACCAGCTTTGTCAGCCACCCATCATACCCTGGAGGAGGACTGATGAAGTTCTTCAAATCACGACACCTTTTAGTAAGACCAGACTGTTACTTCATTACTTATTATTATGTACAAATAATTATGTAACATGGTAAATATCAAATGAGAATAGATTAAAAAAAAAAAATTTACAGAGATGTCCTGGGCAAGCCTGAATAAATATACTTGTAGGACAGCTTATGTCAAGACTAAATAAGATAAATTTTTTAATGTGAGAACCTTCCAACCATCACAGCTTATCAATGAAATAAACATAGTAGTAAACTTTGTGAAAATCTAGTATTCAACTCTATATATTTGCTAAATAGAATTAATATCAGAAAAATGAGGAATACATGTGAATACCTAAGACTGAGAAAAGATAAAACATAAGATTGAGGGAAGATTAATTGTGGTTTCAAAATGAAAGTTAACAATTATATCAAATAAATTTAATACTCATAATTCATAACTTATTGGTGTAATCCTTTCCAGGATTACAAAGTTGGTCCAAATGTTTCCATATTAGAAATAATTTTCCATCGTTTTGTGTTATATTTTTTGACTATCCTCTTGAACATATATAAATTTTTATTATTATCATACCCATATATTATATATTAATCAAAGTATATGATGTCATATTTTACTTAAAAATAAATGAAATATAATAAACAGAAATACTGCATCATTATGAGAAAAAAATAATTTTAATTTCTAACCTCTATTATCAAAGCCCTTAAAGAATCAAACTTATGAATTGCTTCACGAACAAATATAAGAACATCATATGAAGCTAGTTCACTTGTATCTGAAAGAAATTCCATTAATACTGGTATTACTGAGGCAGCAACATCTGGAAACTACAAAAAATAGAGTAATGAAAATATTATCTATAGTATAGTTGATCATAGTTATTAATTCAGGAGATAATAATATGGGTGATGGTCTAAAAAAATAAAATAATAGTATAATAGTATAAAACTTAAATAAAATAATAGTATTAAACTGACACCCTCAACTTCTCCTAGAAAAGCAAAACTGATAAGAAAACAATAAAATACATAAAAAAAAAACGCATTTGGATATTCATTAAAAATAATAACTATCCTTAAATACTTACAGAGATAACAATAAAAAAAGAGGATATTATACAGGTTGAGGAAATGAAAAAGGAGGATTTAAAAATTAAATTATTTAT
>NW_027114374.1:49626-58557 GCF_000696795.3 Halyomorpha halys | reverse complement strand
TATATATACTTGAATAAATATGTTTCGGGTAACCTACGGCAACCGAAAGGTTGAATTGGAGGGGGCTGCTATAATGTAGGCAATACTAGCGCCCATGTGGCCCACAGCCAAAACTCACTTTCTCCAGCGCTCTCTGTGGTGGTGAGAAGTAACCCGGCTGATGAGAGAGAGCCATCTTGTCTTCAGCCAGAAGCAGTCTATATTTTCTTTTAGTTCACTCATCAGTAATATCGACCATGAGTGAGTAGATTTACTGGAGTAGTTCCTAGCAGCAGAGGAGAGAGAGGCATAAAAATGTGGAGGGAAGAAGAAAGCATGAAGTAAGTCAACCTGGCAATAATTAACATTCATATCATCATCAAGAACCACAATTATATATCTACAACTTCCATAGCCCAGTCATTCAAAATTTATTAACCCATCTAATCACAAATGTTTCTTTCGGCCACCACTTGTAATTTATATAATAGAATTTTATTATCATCTAATCATGTATTATTTTTCATTTATATCCAGTCCACTCAAACCCAACCAGCCAACCAAAAGTGCAGTGTTCCTGGCATTAAGGTGAAGGCATACTTCATACAAATAATTTATTATACAGTATATAATATCCTCTTTTATGAGAAAATAGTTATTTTTATATATATAAAGGATTTTAGTTGTTTTTATTTTATATATCAACATTAAATATTGTTTATTTTTTATGTTAAATCAAAAAAACAAGCTAACCAATTTTCAATGTCTATAATAAATACGTTATTCAAACCAAAGCCAAGATGGCGGGCGAGTCTTTCCCAAAATCCGTTGAATCGCGGTCATGTTGAGCAGATTCAAATATTTTAAAAACTTCATTTTAACTTCCCATCATAATTGAAATTAAAATACATTTAAGAAAAAATAGAAGTTAAGAATAAGTATTAAAGAAAATTTTCATAAAGAAAAAAACTCAAAACCTTAATGCTACAATTGATGTTGAGAACTAACAACGAGAGAAGGGGGAGAAAGAAAACTTGGTTTTTGATCATTCGTTGCTTAGGCGGGAGATGGAAGACATCGCCTAAAGGTAGGATGTCCGGAAAATCCCTTAGCTACTCTCAGTGGGAGATATCTTGAAAAAATAAATAACATCTTGAAAAAAGAAGATCGAAGAGTCACCCAAGAAGAAAAAGGGACTCCTGGTTTGGATCACCAAACAACACACTTCGGTGGATAGTGAGTAATAAACTGTTAGAGGACCAATGCTTTGTTTCATTACTGTTTGTTTACTGAAAGATTGCCCACAGTCAGTGTTAGTTTGTTGAGAAAATCATTAACAGATTCTATGAAATTGGTTAGTTTTGTTCTACCTAAATTAAATACATAGTAAAAATAGATGTTAATTTAATTAAGAGTTATTGGTAAAAAAGTGCCTGTTCTGATTGCTTAGAAACACGCCCTGAGATTAAGAGTCTATAATATTATATATAATTAAAAATAAAAATTGTCATATTTATTTAATATTTAAAATTTTTATTTCCAAAATTCCATCTTTCCATCTTCAAATCTATACTTTAGATAAGAGAATTAAGTTAAAACTATTAAAATTCCTTTTATTATATTTTAAATTTATGTTATTAACATTTATGTTATTAAATGTTTTTTTTAATATAACAATATTCATTATATTATACATATATAAGTTAAGGCCTGATTGTCAGCTGATAGGTCAAATCAGCTGTTTGAGCAGAACAGCTGATTGAGATGTATATATAGATGTAGAGGACTAAATAAACCCATTCTATTCCTGGAACCTATAAGTGTCATTTCACTTCCTTTTATACACTGGTTTTTCTCGGCAATACTTAAGTGGTGCTGAAACCCGGGAGTGAGTGGGAAAGTTGAAATTCATTAAAAAAAAAAAAAATTGTTTCTTTTCCATTGCTGAATGTAAACCAACAATGGCACCAACATTGGCAGCAGCACATACAAATGCACTAGAATGGATGAAAATTCGCACAGCAACGTCCCAGGACCAGTGGAATGCAATATCTGATTTAAAAAGGTTTACCCAGAAAGTGGGTGAGTTGAACCATTTTCTCAAAGGAGGCGACTGACTAGTGAGAAAAGAGGCAAAGGTTGGGGAAGACCTACTAAACAAAGGAGTTGCAGACTCATTAAAGGTGGCCTTGGTATGCAGGATAAAGAGGAGAATCCTAAACCAAATTCAAGCCAAGGGGAAGCAGAGATTGGATTGTATAGGTGGGGAGAAAAAGGAGATAGCTTGGTGGTGTATGTAATAGACAGGATGCCCTGAGAATATCAAATGATTATTGGAGGTGATCTATTAGGAAAAGTGGGAATAAAGAATACTAAGGGGAAATGGAATATTAGAATAGGAAGGAAAAGATAAAGCTGCCAAAGGATCTTAAGAGATGAAGAAGTATACATAGGAGCACTTAAGCAGGCAGGTGATTGGAGGAAAAGAATCCAGAATGAGAACGACAATGTATTTTTCAAGGAAGGAGAGGTCCTTGGAGTAAGGCAAGACAGAACACGAGATTTCCTTGAAACAGGATAGGGTAACATACGTTAAGGAAAGACGATATCCCCCCAGCACTCTGGCAGAGCACATTAGAGAAGAACTGGATAATCTGAGGAGACAGGGGATTATGGTAAACAGTACTTCTCCCTATAACAGTCTGCTGTGGGCGGTCAGGAAGAAAAGCGCACCAGGTGAGAACAAAGAAAAATACAGGATGGTGATTCATTATCAGAAAGTGAACAAGAATATGGTCGACGAAAAATATCCAATACCACGGTTTGATAGGCTGGGTGGGGCAACAATTTTTAGCACTCTAGATCTGAAGGTGGGATATCACTAGATTAATATGCACCCCAGAGATTAACACAATACTTCTGAGAAGGGCCCACTATGAGTTCACTCGGATGCCATTCAGCCTGAAAAACGTGCCTATCACATTCCAAAGGCTTATATTTTTGAGTTTTTGTTGAGAGGCTTATATTGACGAGTTTTTGAGGGGACTAGATGAATCTGTATGACAGCAAAACCGAGACTGAGCACGCGCAGCGTTTAAAACAGGTTTTTCAACGTATAAGGGAGTTTGGGTTGAAGCTTTCCCTTGAAAAATCAGTACTGGGACAAGCAGAGATAAGTTTTTTGGGACACACAGTTTCAAAAGGAGTAAAACCTGATGCTTAAAAAGTGGCAGCCTTACAGCAGGTGACAGTGCCAAGAGATATCAAAGGGATCAGACAGCTGTGAGGCGCGTTAAACTATTACCGCCGTTTTGTGCCAGAAATGGTGCAAAGTTGGTTTCCCTAAATAACCTTCTCAAGAAAGGTAGCAAGTTGACAGTAACACAGGACATGGAGCAGAATATTCGCAAATGCATGGAGCACTTGGAGAGAGAACCGATCCTGCCATTTCCGAATTTTCGGGAGACATTTACCCTCACTACAGATGCCAGTGAATATGCCCTGGGAGCAGTATTGTCGCAAGAAGGCACAGGTGGAGAACGCCCAATAGCAGACAGAAGCGGAGGCTTGTTATAGTGCCCTAGAGAGAGAACTTATAGGAATTTTGTGGGCAGTAGGCCACTTCCGACCTTATGTGTTTGGAAGGTAGTTCTGGGTCAACACGGATCATCGCCCTTTACAGTAGGTTGGAAAGTTAAAGGAGTCATCAGCGAGGATCATGCGGTGGAAAGAACTTCTTAGCCAGTACAATATGGATATCATTTACAAACCCGGAAAAGAAAATGTGGTGGCTGACTGGCTCTCTAGGGCAATAACAGTAAATGTGATCGAAGAAGACCAGGGAGGTCCTTCAGGGGAAACAAGGCAGTTTCTGCGCGAGTGGACACCGGGGGAGGAAGAACAAGATGAGCCGGGAGAAGACACCAGAGAAGAATTGTCTATGGACGAGGAAGGAAGCAAGGAAAGATCAGAGAAGATGGAAGATCTGGTAAAAATAATAAATGAGAAGAGAAACCAAATTATCTGGAAGACAAAGACCTCCAGCTAGACAAGAAGAAACACCAACATTATATTATAATTAAACAATTATTTTAAACCTATTAATATTACAAATAAATGAATTAGAAAATAAAATCTTAGATTTAAAAAAAAAATAGATTGATATATTGATAAAAAATAATCTTTAACAAAACTTTAAATAATAAATAAAAACACAATTTAAATATAGAAGGGATATAAAGTTTAGAGGTTGTTTTGTAAATAATTGTAGATTCACATTAACAACAAATGAGATTTTTCTCTTGGGACCATTCTATTGTATTTAAGCAAAATTGAAAAATATAAGATGTTTTCTTAATCCACAGCTATAAAAAGTATACAAATACTGTTACTGGCGGGTCTGACTGACCTACATGTTGTGTTGTGGCTTAAAATAATATCTTTCATTCATTTAAATAGATTTGAATAGTGTTTTTTTTGTTGACATTTTGAATCAAGTAAATTTTATTATTGTAATCTAACAGAGGTGAAATATTTCTCACTAAATTTATGTTATATAATATATTGAATAGTGGATCTATGGGCATTATTAGAATAATAGTTCATTCATATGTATTTTAGAAACTATACCTTCATGCAACAGGAATGAAGAGTCCTAACAAGAAGTTGACGATACTTTCCAGCATCTTCATGTTCTGTCAAGTTATGAGTTTTAGCAACTTCTTTTTTTAACATCAAAACCATTTCTTCAACACACCGTGAAGTAGTGAGATCCAGTGCTAAAAATGAAATTTCAAGTTTTGTTAGTTTATGACAACTTTACAAGTCAAAATTCAGTTAATAAAAATAATTATATTTAGTATAAAGGTATCTCTTGACAAAATTAATTCAATTCATAGTCAACCAAGAAATTTACAACAGAACAAAGAAAGACACATTGTCTTCTAAGAACCACTTGTCCTCAATGCACAGAGGGAAATCACCAGTCGGCATTTTTCCAATTCAGCCATCATTAGGACAGAAAACACAGTGTCAATCAAATAAACAAAGACAAAATGCAGTACATCTGAAATTGACAGTATAAAAAAGCAGATCAACTAGAGTACCATATGAGCTGAAGCTGAGAGACATTGAACACCGATTTTACATGAGAGAAATGCCATTAGCCAGGCATGATGAAATGGATCTACTACAATAACCCAAAGAAGAGAAAATACAAAACCATGACTGGAGCTCTCTACTGAACACAATTAATGAGAATGAACCAAGCACTTGGGAAAAATGCGCCCATTACTTCTCTGGACAAGATAATTATTCTGCTACATGATAATACTTGTTCACATATTGTGGTGCCAGTCAAAACCAATTTGGAAACACTTAATTGGGAAGTCCTACCCAAACTGCCATATCCACCAGACATTGTCCCTTCTAAAAGCACAAAACCAGCAGAGAAATAAGTGAAGGTAAGACTTATTTACTATTCTTTAAATCAATATCATTTTAGCGATTGCTTTTCATTTTAATACCAAATAAGAATTATACACACAAGATCAATAATTCAAATAATCACTATAAAATTTGGAATATGAAATTTTAAAGGGAGTAAAAGTTGGAACTTATATTAAAAAGAATCGCTAACTCCACTTCTTTTTTTAAACAGAATATAAAATATAAATATTCTAGTTTATGGCCTAGATGAAAGCAGTTTGAATATTAATGTACTATATATACCTAGGCTTAAAGCTTTTTTCTTCACTTCCATATCGGGACTGGCTAAGACACGTAATATATCCATAACTAAATCTTGAAGAACCCGCTCATGTGTAGGAATCTCTTTTAAAGATATTAAACGGTCTAGGACAATTAATTTAACATTATTATCACTTTCCTTAATTATCAAGTCAATATAACATGAAGCAGCAGCCTAAAAAATAAAATAAAATATAAATTATAATTAAATTTATTACATTTCCAGTAAAATCCCTATTGGATTGTAAACTAACACAAATTTAAAGTAAAAAAAAAAATTATGTAGGATGTATAGGTCAAAATAACAGGACAATGTCACACTGGTAGCATCTAAAAATAGATGAACAATATGCAAAAGCAAACTATTAAAATCAAAGACATTGTATGAATTTTAGACAATGAGAAATGAAATAAGTGTAAATGTTATTTTTTTAATTTTATTCATTACAACAGCAGAATTAAAATGAAATTTAAAGGAGCATAACACATCTTTCAACCTTTCATTCAAATTAGAATATAAAATAAATTAATTGCAAAGGAAAAAGGAAAAGCATATTATTTATTGACCATATATCAAAATATAGGGTTGGCAAATAAGTACATTTTCGGTTTTTTTGGGTGAAAAAAAACTAAGTATATTTTGTACATAATATTTATTTGAATTTACAATGTAATGTCCATTATTTTCGATTACCTTACCCCATCTCTCCAACAGCTGAATAATCCCATGTTCATATAATGTCTGTGGTTTATTAGCGAAAAAGTGATCAAGGTGCTCCCAGACACTCTGTTCGTTTTCAAACCGTTTTCCTCTTAAGGAATTTTGTAGAGATCGGAATAAGTGGTAGTCACTAGGAGCAAGGTCCAGTGAAGAGCAAGGTCCAGTGAATAGCAAGGGTGGGGTAAAAGATCCCATCCAAGGGCTAACAATTTATTGCAGGTGACTAACAAGTGTGGGGCCTAGCGTTGCCATGATGGAAGACGACACCCTTTTGATTTTCCAGTTCTGGGCGTTTTCTTCGAATCGATTCATCCAATTTTGTTAATTGTGAGCAGTATAGAGTGGAATCGATCGATGCACTTTGTGGCAACAGCTCATAAAAAATCACACCCTTGAAATCCCGCCATACAGAAAGCATTATCTTCTTTGCGATCCTGCTTTAGATGTGGTTCGTTGCTGGGTCTCCAAGATTTTTTTTAAACCACATTATCATAGACAACTCACTTTTCATCCTCTGTCACAAGTCTTTTAAAAATGGATCATTTTCTTGACATTTACACAGTGAGTCACAAATGGAAATTCGTGTTGCCAAGTTGGCTTCGGTCAGAGAGTGGAGGACCCAAACATCAAGCCTAGAAACGTAGCCGAGCTTCCGAAAATGATTTTCTACGCTTGTATGTGATACATCTAGGACTTCTGCAATGTCTTGCACTGATTGGGATGGATTTTGATTGTCTATTGCCTTAACATCAATGGTTTCAATTTCTTGAGTGACCAGGTCATTTATGTCAAAATTCCCAGCTCGAAACTTAGCAAACCAATTTTGGCACGTGCACTCTGCTAAGGCATTTTCCCCAAAGACCCCGCATATTTTTTATGTGCCTCAGAAGCTCGCTTTCCTTTTTTGTTAAAGTAATAAAGCAAAATATGCCTATAATGCACGATATTTCTGTCTATCTTCTCATCTGGATCTCAAACACAATACTGACCTAATATGAACAAATGTTAACAGACATAACTATTTACATATTACAAATAGGATAAACAATCCCCTGTTGGGATTAATTGCATCATAAAAATGTGATGTATTATAAACAAAACATGAATACAAAAAACCGAAAGGACTTATTTGCCAACCCTATAATAATGAAAAACATTGCATAAGAATAAGGCTGATATTGAGCTTGAATAAATATTCAGCAAGTTAAAATAAAATGTCTATATTGTAATATTCCAAGTTTATTAAAATAAATAAAAGGAAATGTAATAGTTTTTATTTATTCTCAGATATAAAATATAGCATTGATGATTACTAGGTTCAAATTAAAAGATTAGATATTGAGTAGAAATGAGAATTTTATTTTAAATTATATAACATTATTGACTCTTATCTCAGGGTGGGTTTTCCAGACAATCAGAACACAATGACACTTAACTAAATTAACAGCTACTTTTACAAATATAATTAAATCCTAGGTAGAGCAAACTAACCAATTATAAATGCTTCTTTGATGACTGATGGTTCTCTATGTCTTGTTCCTCAAAATCTACTTCTGACGGTAAACCAAAGATTCAGTACCACCTGCTTCCCGGAGGCGTCCTCTCTCCCACCAATCCAAACAAAGAGTGTCTTCTTTCAATTATGTACTCTTCTAGGGTGACTCTGAATCTTGACGTCTTCTTCCTATTAATCAACCACTGACCACGAGACGTCATCTCTCCTAACCACCAACGAACAAGTGTCCAGTTTCCTTTGTTCATTGTTTGATAGTAGATGCAAACATCAATTGTCCCACAACCATTATGAGTTTTTCTGATAATTTTCTTAATGTATATTTTTGTAAATACTTATTATCAACTTCTATTTTTTCTTAAATTTACTGTAAATACAATTATGATACAAAATAACAAAAGTTGATAAAATTTTAATCTCTCTTCTCAATATAACAGCAACTCAACAAACTTTGGAAAGTTTGTACACACACCGCCATCTTCAATATTTTGAATGTCTTTTTATTCCATATTTGACTGATGAAAATTGGTTAGCTTGCCTTTTGGTTCAACAAAATAAATGAACACTATTGAATGTTGATACATAAAATAAAATATAACTAAAACCATCTATATATAAAAATAACTATTCATTAAAAAAGAGGATATTACAGTATGTAGAGAAAAATTAACAATATTGTTATCAAAACTGGTAACCATGCAGTGAATAAAATCTACATATGTTAATAAACTTGTGAAATAAATATTTAAAATGATTATAAATAAATGTTGGTTTTTAATATTACTTTTATTGCAGTAGGAGCATTGGAAAGGGTAATTAAAGTTCCAGCAGCTTCATATCGTACTGCAGGGCTGTTAGAATTGAGTAAATTATAAATGCAACGTATAAATCGTGAACGCTCAGAAGGGTTAGCATGGCAAACCTGAAATCATAAATATTTCATTTTATTAACTTCCAAGAGAGAGGGAGG
>NW_027114374.1:26983-49405 GCF_000696795.3 Halyomorpha halys | reverse complement strand
GTTTTTCAAATATTAGTAGTAAGTAATATTGATCAAAATATTATTTTAATTATCAAATAAAAAACATGTACATATAAAATATTCAATGCAATTAAATAATGCTTCATTACCTTATATATTAATTCAACTATAACTAATTGAAGTATATCACCAAAGGAAGTCACTTGATCAAGACATGAAGCCAAGTAGGATAAGGCACGTTCTTGGTCTGCATGTAGGAGCATCAAAAACGCATTTCTTTTACATGACATATCTTGCTCACCATCTAAGAAATTAGCAATAAGTTCCGGTGCATCAGGTGCTAAGAATTCAAAATTCCTAAAGAAGATTAAGAAAAATCAATATTTTATAAATATTCAATAACTCATAAACATTTTTGATAAAGTAAATTGTTCAATAACTAATTAAACAAATGTAATGTTAAAAATGTATAATAATAATAGATAATGGAGTATATGCATGTTTTTACTTTTGTATATGTTTATCAACCCGCACACATCACAAAACATTTAGGTGAAAAACATAGTTCTTTATGATCATCAGTTTAAAATATATTAATTTTCCAAGTTTAACTGATAAGAATATCCTATTTGACAGCTAAGGCCGGAGTCACATCATACCTTACAGAACACTTCACTTGTGTCTATAAAATAGAACTGTTTGAGAAATATATTTATCAATTAAAGTAAAAGGTTATTTCATAAGATGAATAACTATTTTTATTTATTTCGTGAAATAATTATACAATCAATAACAATTCAGTAGCAAATATCAATATTATTCTCAAATAGTTATTTCTTAAATAATTATCAGATAATTGCTATTTCACTATTTTTTTATTTTTTGAAATACATTATATCACAGAAATGCAAAATAATTATTTCTGAAATAATATTTAAAATCTATGAATATTAGAAATATATTACATTATACAAAAATTGTTTACAACCATAGCAGTAACTACTGTAACCATCGTCATGGTGTAAACTGTACTGTGATGGCAGTATTGTCACACTAGATTTAGAGTGCTTTTTGACAGTAAATGTAGTGGCGATGAAGCTACTGCCACGATAAAAACTGTTTATAATGTGATATTTTACTGCCAAGTCAGCAAATGTTTTAGGATATCGCCTGTTTGGGAGACGGGTTATGACAACATTTGAAGTGATATATGACAGGCTGAGGTGCAGTACTGCAAGATCTGGGCTCAGTGCAGTTCAGCTGCTCATGAGGCTAAACCAAGTGTTGCTACTCTCATGTATCCATCCCAACTCCTGAAAATTTATATCCCAGTCTTGGATAGCGATTTATCCTCCTGGACACAGTTTCAAGACACCTTTGTCTTGCTTATTAAGGGTGATTAACAATTTATCGCATCACATCCTGGCTGATTATTCAGTTGGTGTTTCCGGTCCTATTGACTTGCTCGTCTCGTCGGCATTGACCTTTATCCCTACCCAATTACTGGGGCTTCCACTGAGGCCAGTAGGAAGTCACCTCTACTTTCTGTCAACTGTACTTGGCAAAGTAGTAGGGACATACTCAGATAAAGCTTCATTCTCTAGCGTCTCATGTCTTCTACAAGATGATGCAGTGTCTATTTCGAAGAAGAGCAAGATTTTTCGAGAACAGGAGGAGCCCGGTACAGCTAACTGTAGGTGCCCATGTCATTATAATGAGGAAAACATTAATTTTGACACATACTTGTGTCTTCGATCCCCACCATATGGCTTTACTGACCACTCTTGTACCATACACAGTGCCCAACATACTCCCAAGTCACCAAAAACGAACTCACCTTCAGTATCCAGTGATTTTCATTCTTTCCCACTACCAGCCGGATGAGCAAAGCGGAAGGCAGAATGCAATGGAAGGTAACTATGGCAGCAAAGACGTCTCACAGAAAAGCGATCATACGATATTAATACATGAGACCCATCCGTACCTCTGTTTTTGTACTATAATAATAACTATTAGTTATCTTCTAATAAAGTAACCAATATCTTGCCCCTTCAGGGAATTATTCTGGTTTCAAAATATATGCTTATTAACCAACAGCTTAACAAATGTCTCTCAATTTTAGCCCAGTTTTTGAAGAACTCTTCTCAGCTAACAATAAAGGGCTCGCGGTACAAAACATGGGTAATTCAAAATTAAAAATAAGCTATTCAAAATTTCTTTAACTCTTTGTATGACAGCAGGTTATATTGATCTAACTTAAAAAGAAGCATTAAAAAAACCACAGGAAGGTCTTAATTCACTGCTATAGAGCTGTCAGGCATAAGAAAAAATAAAAATTTGATACCAGAACTAACAGGTAGAGTACTATTGAGTTGAGTGACTGAGAAAGTTTTTTTTTTTTTTTTATTATAATTTATTTATAATTGTATAAAAATATACACAACAAGTAAATTTGCTGTAGGTGACATAGTGGCAAGATACAAACATGTGGAGAATCTACCTATTGATAGAACTCCAATAACATTTCTAGAGGAGAAGATCTTAAGGCCATCTTCTTTTCAGACGCCTAGGAGGATTATTAGGTAATGAAGGAGAAGCCAGGTTAGAAATGAGTGGATTTGGGTGGTTGGGAAGTTTATCATGGAAGGTATGGTATCTGGTTCTGGCCAAATCAGCAACATATGGGACATAGAGGTCCTGATGGATGACTTAATTTGTGACAAAGTAAGGAATATTAAGAATTTTACGAAGGACTTTGGACTGTAAGGATTGGATTCGGGAGGAATTGAAAGTTTAAGTAGGTTCTATTTGACCCATCATACTACTTTTGCCCTCAGGTACAGAATGGCTCTGAGTGCAGTCCTGTGAAGTTGATTGTGTTTTGAGCTCTTCTCGAGTTTTCCTTCAGCAATTGTGGAAGCATTCTGCAATTTAATACATGTTTAAACTTAAAAACTATTAAATTCCCAATCTATTCAATCCATTAACCTTATATTAAGAAATTAACAATTAATTCAAGTTCAAAAAATTCATATTGACATTTTTACTAGTATTCCATCCCTTTTTTATTAATCTTCCAGTTACTTATCAATATTGAAATGTTCTGTCATAGCATTTTTATTTTATATTATACATTTTTTATATAATTTGTGACAAAATAAGGAGCATTAAGAATTTTATGAAGAATTTTGGACTGTAAGGATTGGATTCGGGAGGAATTTGATGGTTTAGTGGAGCCCCAAACCTCAATTCCATGTCTAGATAGGCCTTATAATAGTCATGTAGATCAGTCTTAGGTAATGGATTGGCAATTTAGACTGTTTGTCTAGTAAATGTTGAAAAAGTCGAAATCGACGAGCAGTTTCCTGTCTTTTCAGTCTTGTATAAGGATTCCATGTCAGTCGTTTGTCGAGATATAGTCCTAAGTAACGGACCTGTTCGACAGGAATAAGTGGGGTATTATTAAAGGATACTGTACAAGTGGTCATGGGTTTACGACGAAGGGTAAATGTGATTTTGTGGGATTTATTGGAATTAATTTTAATCCTCCAATTTTGGCACTTCAAAGGTGGTGATGTGGGATTGGAGGGTTTGGGATACAATATAAGAATCATTGTTCACTGACAATAGACATGTGTCAACGGCATAAGTGGTAAGGATAGTGTTAGGATGGGTTGGGATGTCAGCTGTGAAAACTGTATAAAGGATAGGACCAAGGATACTACCCTGAGGTACACCAGCAGACTGACGGAATAGGGATGAATAAGCGCCATTGTAATTTACTCGAAATAATCTGTCGGAGAGATAAGAACGGATAATGAGGAAGTATGTAGGGGGTAGGAATTTATGGATCTTGTATAGCAGTCCTGGGTGCCAGACTCGATCAAAAGCCTGTTTTACATTAAGAAAGACACCTGAGCAGTACATTCCACGCTCCAATGAAGACGAGACATCAATTACACGATGGCATTGTTAATGGAGTGGGATGTTCGTTTTTTTACATTATTATTACATTTAAATTTACTGAATTCATATTTGTTTGGGATTATGAATTTGTTTCGTAATATTGATATATGTTTTATACTTTTTTAATCTAATTAAGTATTTGTATATATTTTTTGTTTTTTTATTCACAAAATTACCCATAAAAACAATAAATATTAAGCAAGACAGATATGTGTCACTTATGTAATGTAGTACAGACATGGGGTACTGAAATGAAGCTTTCAGTAAACCCAACGAAGACAGAGTTGATTCTATTTACCAGGAAGCGGAAATTGGGTATATTTCAAACCCCGATTTTCTTTGACAATCAACTCCAATTAAGCCAAAAGGTCAAATACCTCAGAATTAGTTTAGACACAAAACTGAACTGGGGATCTCATTTGGCAGAAATTAAAAGAAAAATAAGTGCTGCCTTTTGGCAAGCGCTGTTGGCACTACCTGGGGTTTCAACCCAAAGTTTATGCATTGAATTTACACAGTGATAATAAAACCGAGAATTTACTATGGAAGTATTGTGTGGTGGACAGCCCTGCAAAGGGCTTCCCATGTGCGAATGGCCAGTAAGATCCAAAGGATGGCCTGTATTGGCATAACTGGGGCATTTCGCACAACACCTACTAAGGCATTGAAAATCCTGCTTTCCCTAATACCACTCCACTTATTGATTAATGGGGAGGCGGTATTAGCCTATCTAAGAATGAAAGAAAATATACAGTGGACAGAGACAGGAGAAGTTACTGGTCACGCGACAGTAGCTAAAGAGATGGAAACCAAGTTACCAATACTACAATACCGCTCACCACTTCTAGATAAAACACCCGCTTTAGACACCAAGATCAGTTACTTATACCCAAAGTTAGAGAATTGGGTACAGGTAAGGTTTAGTGGAAACCTTAGGAGATTATCTGCCCTGTTTCACTGATGGATCAAGAATGGATTCGACAGGACTAATGGGGGAAGGGGTTTACATAGAAGATTAGGCATAGAACTAAGCTTCCCACTAGGCAAGCACTCGACTGTCTTTCAGGCAGGAGTATTTGCCATCTTGTCAGCAGCTTTATACCCTGAAGTCACTAGCTGTGAAAGGACTGGCATCAACATCTTTTCAGATAGTCTGTCTGCCCTTCAAGCCTTGAAGTCACTTAGGGTCACCTCTAATTTGGTAAGAGAGTGTAAACAAGCCTTAGAATCATTAGCATGCTTAAAGAAGCTTCAGCTTGTGTGGGTCCCAGGACACAAGGGGATCACAGGTAATGAAAAAGCTGATCAGCTTGCTAGAAACGGGGCTGAGCACTCTCCTATAGGACCAGAACCATTCCAAGGCATCTCTAAAAAGCATCAAAGAAAAGCATTTCTTGACTGGACATGAAAAAAAGCAGGTAAGGAATGGAGGGGCTGTATAAGGGCTGAGACAGGCCAAGATTTTAATAACTAAATCCTCTACTTCTAAAACTAAGTGGCTGCTAGGCCTAAACAGAAACGAACTCTGATTATTAACAGGAGTTCTTACAGGTCACTGCAGACTGAAAAGACATCTTAAGATATGTGGAGTAGACCATGATGAAACCTGCTGCTTATGCGGACAGGCCCCAGAGAAAGCCTTATATCACATAGCAGATTGTGGTAGGTATGTGTCACTTAGATACAGGCTTTTAGGCTCTGATAGAATTACAGGAAATGAGGTTTCCTCTATAGAATGGGATTCCCTTTTTAATTTCATTAGAAAGTCAAAAAGGTTCGACATAGACCAATTCCATTGGGTTGTCTTGGAGATAGCAAAAAGGACCAATAGGCCCACTTGCCAGACTTGTTCCCCCCACCATTACCAGTACTAGTATGTGTCACTTAAACATTTTTTAGCACTGAATAGACAATTGGTAAAATACTAGCAAACCCATATATACAAACATAAATTTTTTACAACCAAATAATAATTTTTTATATACTCTGGATAAGGTATTGAAACCATTTTAATATTTTTTCTATTTTATTTGGGCTAAAGCA
This sequence comes from Halyomorpha halys, assembly GCF_000696795.3. NCBI lineage: Eukaryota > Metazoa > Arthropoda > Insecta > Hemiptera > Pentatomidae > Halyomorpha > Halyomorpha halys. The sequence continues at coordinate 43,435 of NW_027114374.1, read as the reverse complement.
GTTCTGTCCAATAAGGGGTTAAAAGGGCAATTTATTTCAAGATCAAAATAAATCAAATTTTCATTTCATTGGAATTAAAAAAAAAAAAAACATAACAAGCACATTCAGAAAAAAAGAAATGGCTTGGTTCAAGCATAATCTGTAGATAAGCATCATTTATTATTTGAAAGGAGATTACATAATATAAGAAGAGAAAATTATATACATTCAATTTCAAGATTGTAGGGTGATCACCTGAGTGGTAGTAAAAAAAAATCAGAAAAAATATTTATAAGTAACTGATGTTTCGCACCATTTTGCAGGGATTCATTAGAAAAAAGTAGAACAAACTAAATGAGGTAAGTAGAAACGTTACTAATAAATAGCTTTTTCTACAATTTTCGACCCTCTTCCAACAATCATCACATACTATCAACTAAAAATCTCCCAATTGAATTTTATGAAATTCAATCTTTTTCGAAAACAGCTGTGTTTTGTCCAGGTATACCTTTAGTAATAATAATAATGAAGGCCTAACGAACCCGAAGGTTCGATCCCAATACCACTAATCGCCGTCTACTTAGGTATACTTCCAGTGATGCCCCTCCAAACCCAATTCTACTGAATGAGTTTTATCGCAATCAGTGTTTATTAACATTTCAGGGATCCGCTCATTACTAAGCCCTATAACATTACATGCCGTAATGCTGTAACTTGAATTATATTTATCGGGTTTAGGTTCCTTAATTCAGTGTTGTATAGTCTTCTAAATTCTCCTGCTAATTCATCCTTTTTCGGTCCGAATGTTTTACGTAATACTTTACTTTCGAAAACCTTAAGGCACTGTTCATCCCTTAGTGTAAGAGGCCACATCTTGCATCCATAAAGAACAGTGAGAAGGATAATAGTTTCGTAAATTCTAAATTTTAAGTTTTGGGATAGAAGGCACGAGCTAAGCAGTTTCGAAATTGAAAAATAACAAGCATTTCCTGCCATCAACCTTTTATTTAATTTTTTTTAGTTACCGTAGAGCACAAATACTTAAACCTACCTACCTGTTCAAACGTATTTCCTCCTATATCTATATCACCGAAATTGCTTGTGTTTCTACTGCTAACCATGTAATTTGTTTTATCTATATTTATTTCAAGACCTAGTTCCTTACTAGAGTTTATTAACATGGTTGTATTTAGTTCTATAGTTTCCTTGTCCTCACCCAATAATACCAAATGATCACCATATCCAAGCACCGGTATTTTACCACCTAAAGTTAAACCCTTTTCGGTATTCATCACATTTTTAATGATGTATTCTAGAGCTAGATTAAATAAGATAGGTGACCAGGTATACCTTTAGGATAAAAAAAAATTAATCTTTTGCAAGTATGAGGCTTGAAGGTAAAGAAGTTCACGATTTCCATAATCACAACAGCTTCATGAGAATTAATATCAGAATTTTCAAGAATTTTATGTTAAGAAAAAGGTTATATGTATTCTTTTGTTCCCATTATTAAAAAATACAAATTACATATAATCAAATACAAATACATATTAAAAAAAAAAATTACATTTCTTTTGTCAATTGAGTTGCTCCCCAAGCAGACTTTTTCAAGTTTTCTGAACATTTTTTTTAACTTTTCACTTTTTCAACAAGCAACATTTTTACACACATGCAATAATAAACTAATCTAATAAATCAATGCATACTGAAAACCAATGCTGAGTTCCAACTTTAGGTATAGTTATAGCTGTGCAATTTATAATATATAAATTTTCAAAGTAAAGTGCATGAAAGAAAACTAAATAAATTTGATTAGTAAAATGATAACTGTAATTTTTTTTTTTAATCCTAGCAATCACTCAAATAAACCAAAATATAGAGAAAGGACACCCCCTGCTACAAGTAAAACAATTTTACATTTTTATTTTTGGCTGTGAAGACAGCTTTCTCTTCTTCCTTTTTCAGCCACCTCCCTCCCCCCCAGTCATTTCAGAAATAAGGGGGAAGGAGGTTATTTACAGGTTACCACCCATTCTAACCATGGTGGGGTGTCAAGTTTTTATCTTGTGAGACCGCCACAGAAATAAGTCGACCCCATAGGCCGGGTTCAAATTTAACTCACTCAGCTATGAACGGCCCAACCTTCTTCAGCCACTGTCCTATTCTGTCCTCCCATTCTCCCTGGAACAGATTCTTCTGTCCTACCCAAGGTGAAGTAAGATGGACCCATCATTCAGGGAACTCCCTCCTGAAGGAATTCAAAGCAGTGGTGTTGGAGTGCTACAGGTGATGGTGCTGCTCTCTCTCAGAGGGTTGAAGTAACAAGTGCCCAGGCGCCACTGCCCTTCTAGAAGTGATTTCATCATCCTCCTAAATTATTCATAATTGTACCAATGGAGTGGAAAACCTTCAGGGAGCTGCTGGCCCATTGGGGGCGGAAAGGAAGAGGAAAAACTGAACACAGCAGAAGAACAAGTCTTCAGGATAAACCAAAATCAAATCAACCAGCAAGTAATTGTAATCTAATTCATGCATTCAATAATCAAATTAATTTAACTAACACAAATTGTAATCACCTTTGGCAAAACACAATCAATTGTCATTAATTATCCAAGAATAGAGGCATTTTATTTTGTTCATCATAGTTATAATTTATTTCTAATACAGTCCACTTCTTCATTCAAACCAGCTAAACCTGCATATAAAATTAATTTGGGTAATATCCCCCAATTTATACTCCGAGGAATACCCAAATCTTACAATTGGTCCACTGAGCCTGGATAATTTTATCTAACCAAGATAATTCAGTTAAACAAATGGTCGACCGAGACCGAGGCCAATGTACTATCACTAAATGTGTACCATTAACTCAATGTATTTAGTCATCAAATGGACATCTAGATAATTTTCCTATCAACTTGTGGAAAACCATCATTCTCATAGAAAATCATAATTTGATCAACATAAGTCAGTCAAACATGTATCATCAATATTATTTATTCACAATCCCTGGATTTACATTTATTGAAGTCATTCAATTATTTATTATATATTAAATCATTAATCTCATAGACTACAATTGATGATCTGTTTCACCAATTCCTTAATTTCAAAAATACTTGATTCATATAATTGGTCATTAGTGTAAATTCATTTAATTTTGTAAATCATGTTATGAGTTTTAACATTTTAAATTAGAGTTTAATAATAATAGAAAACAATGCAAAGAATCACTTGTACTTTAAAATTACAACATGGTTTCAATGCAAGAAACAAATTCATCTGAGTTAAAACTTCAACATACTCATCATTATTAATCACTTGCACAATTGAACATCGTTACATAGATAATTAATTATATGAAAAATTAGCTTAAGTACAAACAAAACATTGGTGAACAATTCATTTACTCAACCTTCACTTTGAAATACATTACATGCATTATACAAACCAAGGTTATATATTTTATATTAGACTTATAGTTCTATTCATTGAATCATTTTCCACTAAAATGTTAATTAGCATTCAGAAACAGATTAAATAAACATTCAACGATATTCAACATTCTCATCTGTATAATACATCCCACTCAGCCTCTCCAGGCAGGTTATTCTACTGGCCTCGCCAAAGAGGTCGGACTGTACTAGGTTCTGAACATTGAAGACAATCACCCTAAACCTTACAAGTTTAGACCCTAGTTGCTTCAATGTTCGAATCCGAAATTGAGACTGCTCTTGAGGAATGGGAGTGCTTACAGCAAATTGGGGAAGAGCTTGAGGCATTACACATTCAAGAGGAATTAGAGTTTCCCTCGTCAGGCTGGCAGGAAACGTATGATACGGTAAGAGCTGAAATAATCAAAGCGAAGACTCACCACATTACGATCGCACATGCCTCATCTCTAATCACTACTGCGATGCTCAATGAATAATATAGCAAGCGTCAGTCCTTAAATACAGGTATCAATGCGCCAGCCAGGACTCACACACAGGAAAGCTGTTAGAGAGTTAGGACAACCCTAAGTGCTTGCCTCACTATATATACAAAAGATCATTGATTGTGATGTCAAGGCCACGAGGAACAAACTTGAAAGATACAATCAATTCCTGACTGAAGTGGCTGACAGTATAGAGAGATTCAAGACCCTGGTACTTGTCGACCCAGCTGAGTTTATCCTCGCCTTATCGGCCTTGAGATCACTCGACACAACCACCAGAAGAAATTTTGAGCTATCTCGTGCCATCTCAAGCATATTTCCTACAGCGGACGAGGTAATCAAATTCATTAGGATCCGAAAGATGGCCATTACGATGTCAAGGGATATTGCTTCATCATCCTCGAGCCAGACTAAAGAATCTCCAAGGGGATACCAACAACTCCGAGGCCCAGTCAGAAGTTCAACTAAATACCAAGCTGTAACCTTACATAGCGCCAACAGTGAAGGGAAACCACACGGCAAACAAACACCATCACCACGTGCTGAGGCTCCCTCCTCCTTGACATTCAATGCACGAAAACCAGCGGTGTGTCCATTCTGCCAGACTAACCATCTTTTACCTCACTGCTTTCAGTTCAGCAACCTTCAGCCACAAGAACGACTAGCATTCGTTCAGTGTTAAACGCTGCCGCAATTGTCTGCGCAGTGGACATCCAGCCTCTGCATGCAAGTCCAGGTGGAGATGCAGATTCTGTAAGGGGAATCACCACAGCCTGATACATGGTGATGAGTCCATCAAAGCTAAAGATCACACCCTTGTAAAAAAAAAAGTACCTCTCAGAGCAATAAATCGGAAACATTCATTGGATTTAGTTCCACCCCTAATCCAAACCATGAATCCCAAAATATCATTCTTCTTGCTACCGTCCAGCTCTACGTTGTGGGCCAAAAAGGTGAATTGATCCCTGCCAGGGTGGTCTTGGACTCATGAAGTCAACACATGTTCGTCTCAAGATCTTTGGCATCCAGAATGGCCTCCAATATGAAAGAGTTCAGAGGTTGCATAATTGGACTAGGTGGATCATCAGTGTCAGCCCCATTAAGTTCTATTTCATGCACCATGAGATCAATTTACGATCAAGCCATTCTCCACCGTACCAGTTGTGGTTGAAAGCATTTCCCGGGCATTACCCAGCGTTCCTATTCCTTACGGACTGATCAGTGAACTCTTTCACCATCGCCTTGCTGACCAACAGTTTCACACGCCCGGCCCCATAGAGATGCTAATTGGCATGGAGCTCTACACATCGGTAATCACTGGGGCTCCTTCGAAAGCAGGCGTCTCCGAGCTCTATCTGCAACCCACAGCATTTGGACTGACCGTTGTGAGGAAAGCAAATGTCAAAGCACCGTCTCAAGGGGTCTCTTTACTGATTCCCAAAGCACGATTGAGGCTCAGCTGAAGGTGTTCTAGGAGCTAGAGGAGACTAAGATGGTTGAAACAATAGATCCTGACCACAGACTCTGTGAAGAGCACTTCGTCCGGACTTTCACTGACGACACCAATGGGAAAGCATGCGTGTCGCTTTTGAAGGCAAAAACTAAGGTTGCGCCACTTAAATACACACCCATATCCTGCTTGGAGCTTTGTGGCACTCTCCTTCTGTCATGCTTGATCGCATCCATAAACATTCCAGGCATGAAGCGCCTGCATCCAGTGTGCTGCACAGATTCGCGCGTGGTTTTCTGTTGGCTGCAGATGCCTAATCATCAGTTGGGGTTTTCGAAGCCAACAGGGCTTCACAAATTTTTGAAGCCATACCGACACAATTTTAGAACCATGTCTCATCGCAGGACAACCCTCATGATATTGCATCTCAAGGGTGTCTTCCAAGTCAGCTCCACAAGCACAACTTGTGGTGACGTGGCCCATCATGGCTGGCACAACCGGTAGCAGAGTGGGCAGAAACGTCTACTATCATCACTCCTCCGATTTCAACGTCAACACCCAGTTGCCTCTCTTCTTTGAGGGAATCTGATAACACTGAGCTCATCACCTGCTTCTTTGACTTCAATAAGCTCATAAGAGTGATAGCTCAAGCCACGAAATTTCTGGCAGTAGTTAGAGGCCCCTGCATGAGAGTGGTTGGTCCCATCTCTACTGAAGAATTTTGTTAGGCGAAGCTGTGCTGCGACCGTTTAGCTCAGAAAAGGCTGCCATTGATGGAGTTGGCCTTGTTATCACCATTTATAGATGAAGAAGGTATCATCAGAGTGGGTGGTAGGTGCAAGAAGCTCCTAATCATAGGGCTGCCAAGCATCCAATATTGCTTCCTCGCCAACACCATCTCTCAAAACTCATCCTACATGATATACATGAGCGCCACTACCACGCGGGAGCAAACCTTATGCTCGCAATGCTAAGGAACGAGTACTGGATACCAAGAGCACTCAAGCTCATTCAGAACATCTTGAATAGTTGTACTCATTGCCGAATTAAAAAGGCGAAACCCTTGACACCAATAATGGCTTCCATTCCAAAGGAGCGTGTCAATGGAATTTGGGCGTTTCAGGAAGTTAGCCTCAACTACCAGGTCCCTTTGTGATCAAAAGCCCAAACTGTCGCAAATCTCCATCCACAAAGGCGTATTTGTGCTTATTCGTATGCATAACTACCAAGGCCATCTATTCCGTCTCTTACCACCACTGATTTCCTGGCAGCATTGGACAGGTTTGTCTAGAGACGTGGAATTCCCAAGACACTGTGGTCGGATCACGGCACAAACTTTGTGGGAGCAACACGTTTCATTGAGGACCTTTACAAATTCCTTCAAGAACATGAACAAGTCATCATTCAGTGTGCTGGCACCTCGGAATGTTCCATTGGGGGAGGAGAGAAGAGGGAGAACTGAACACAGCAGAAGAACAAGTCTTCAGGATAAACCAAAACCAATCAACCAGTAAGTAATTGTAATCTAATTCATGTATTCAACAATCAAATTAATTTAACTAACAAAAAACACAAATTGTAATCACCTTTGGCAAAACACAATCAATTGTCATTAATTATCCAAGAAAAGAGGCATTTTATTTTGTTCATCATAGTTATAATTTACTTCTAATACATTCCACTTCTACTTTCAAATCAGCTATACCTGCATATAAAATTAATTTGGATAATATTCCCCAATTTCTACTCCGGGGAATACCCAAATCTTATACCCATAACCTTCTTCCACTAATATAAACAAAGGAATTATAGCACGTGTATATCTCTCTTAAGTTATTAGTTAAGTGTATATTTCTCCTCTTCTACCTGAGGGAGATCACTCTTTATCAGGACTTCATAGCAAAATATTAAGGTTTGAAACTAATGACGACCTCAACTTTGCCAAATTCCTGTGAATTTTTGACCCAACAAATTCCTCATAATATTACCCGAATTCCAGACTGAGAGACACCCCTGAACATTTCAAAAATAAAATTAATGAATAATTAGTATAAGAAAATATCTTACCTATAAATGGTAAATATAGCAAGTACAGCATTTCTTCGAACATATGATACCCGATGCTCTAAGCAAGCTCTTATAGCAGGCATTAAAGGTTCGAGCAATTCAGGTTCTTTAAGTTTACATAGAAAACGCAATGTGGATCCCCTGACAAATTCATTAGGATGTTGCAAGTCCTAAAATATATTTAGAATAAAAAAAAATATGTTAGAATCATTTCATATTTAAATTATTATGTGAAACCAAATTTCACAATTATAAAATGTATCATAACTTTTTTATTAATGATAAATAAATAAAAATAAGCTGTAAGTTTAACTTAAATAATTGATACAATAAATATATTTTCTTTAATTAAATAGAAATGTAATTTTAAGTTCAGAAACAGCCAATTATAATAAAAAAATAAAATAAAGTAGAAGTGATTTAAGCTATAAAATCTTAATTAATGCTTTCATATAAACACTACTTACTTATAGGCCTCTGTGATGAATAGGAAAAAGTGTAATTGTAATGGTATTTAACGACTAGGTTAAATATATTATAAGAAACCTGAAACTCTTAAATCAAGTTGCATTTTTTTACTTTTACTTGTCAAACTACAGTTGGTGATTACTTACTAAATGTTATTTTATTTTTATTTTAGTCATTACTCCATAAATAATGTAATATTCTTACAACCTTTTTCTTTATCATTTAAACATGTAATATGTGCCTAATACCATTAAGTTCTATTACATGAAAAAGTTGGTTAAACAGGTAAAATTTTGACAGTGAAATTTATTTATAAACATGTCTTACTTGTTTGAAAATGAACATTAAATTATTCAAAATGGCCAAATACTGGATTTCCCAGCAAAGGGAGTCCTTTTCTGGAGTTTAAAAAATAAAATTAATTTCATAATTCATTTCAAGGTGGGAGGCATCATCCGAGCCAATGGTTTGGTGAAGGGTATACTTCGATGGTTCATGAACATGTTTTAAAATTCAAACCAGGAATAAATTCTGTAACACTGGATTTTTCAGCAAGATTAAGCTTTTTGGTACAAGGCTCAATCGACTCAGAAGTGGTCAGAGAAGAATGTCTCAGAGTTTATTAAGCTTCAGGCTGGCCCTTAGAAAGTCTTGTTTTGACTTACCATTTGGAACAAAACTAATTTGAAGAGCCTGAAAAATACCCTGATGAAAACAGTAGACTATTTTTCACAAGAAATACTGCATACTATCAAATTTAAAAAAATTTAAATATTCCTTAAGTATAAAAAAATTTCAAAAATTAAAATCTGGGTCAAGTAAACATCAATATAACAAATTTGGTTCAGGAATATGGTGAAAATTGAATGAGCAAGAACAACAATTTTTATATACTCAGCCAAGTAATGTGATGTAATGACTTAAAATGTCTATAATAAAGAAACGGTAGTTCTGAATTAAAAATCTTTCAAATAAAAGTTGTAGAGCATCATATTTTGTATGGTGAGTACCACAAACTAAGACGGGTGTGACGGTAGCAGTATGGTGACGTGCCTATCAGACACAGACAATAATAATAATAATAACCACACACTAAGAACCTAAATATTATACAGCTATATAAATTATAAACCACTCTTTCACTTAATCAATCACAGGCAGCGAGTCATAATTTCTCCCTCACTGGTACATCAGGGCAAATTCTAACCTACTTCCAGTCGAGGTATAAACTTAAAAATTGGCAAAATTATAGTTTTTAGACTGTAAACAATGAGGAAATTCCAAAAAGCAAAATTATTAATGTTAAACTCCCCAAAAAAAAAATCAAAATAGCAGATCCAACTTTAAAATCAATGATTTATTTTAGGATATCTATAGTGACTAAACAGTAATATCTATTACTGTTTAGTCACACCGGAATACATCAATGGTAATCCGTATTTTATGAAATCTATGAATTTGGTTTTATGAATTTTTGTCATAGATCTAGCGGATGTACCTTAATAGAGCTGGAATTTTACACCTAAACAAAGTTTGTACATTTTTCAATTATTTAGCACTTAATAGACACTGACAGTATTCAAACTTGGTAGGCCTATCAATTAAAAAATGATTAAAAAAAAAATAGGTTTTTGATATCTTTTTCTATCTCCATAGGTTATAATTAACAAGACTTATGATTAAACTCGCCATATCAATATATAATTAAATGGTCTTTAACATCAGTTAGGTCTTTATCCTTATTGAAATCGTTTAACATGGCTTAAATAATGAATTTAAAAAAAAAAAACCTTTCTCTAAAGTACCTTAAATTTTGTTTGTTTTTTTTAAAAAAAAATAAACAGTTCTCATTGTTGCCAATAATAAACAATAGCCTAAAACAAAATATTAAGGAATTTTATAAAAAATAAAGGAGAAAAAAGGAAAAATTAGAAACACCCAAATCTAACAGGAAAAGACGAGACTGCCCACTCTTTGCCGATAGCACTACAGCTTTGTTATGTTTTGTTAAACTGTTGTATTCTTGGCAGGAACTCCCGTAAATGTTCAGCAATATTCAAGGAGGTTAAAGTAGACCTCAATGTATATGTATATATATATATATATATTGTAATAATTTTAAAAATTTAATTAAAATAAAAGAAAAAGAATTTAGATCGTTTTATAACTTTTTTCAAATATAAGAGATAATTTGGGTTTTAATTAAGAGCTTTTATACTGAATAGATAATATAAATTTTATTATATAAAAAGACTCTTAATCTCAGGGCGTATTGTTGCTAGGCAATCAGAATACAAAAACTTATAATAATTTCTCTTAATTTAAATTAATATCTATTTTATACATGGATCTAATTTTGTGTATAGCAAAAACTAACCAAGTTCACGATCTTCCTTTGATGATCCCTTGGTATCTTCTTTTTTTCTTATTCTTCTGTCCTCGCGTCCAAAATGGCTTCCTTCTTGACAGAAATTGATGAGGACCTCCTCATCCTGAAGACATCCTTTCTCTTCTCTGTCCACACGAACAATGATCTCTTCCAAAACAACAACCTGCCTTGAGGTTACATGTAAACATCGATTGTCCCACAACAGTTAGGGATTTTTTCAAATGATTTACTTTCTGAATATTATTCATTAGCACTATTTCTTGATTTCTATTTTTCCTTTAATTTTCTATATTTTCAATTATGAGGGGATGAGTTAAAATAGTTTTTATGATATTTGAATATGCTCAACATGGCCTTGATTCAACGGACTTGTGGCCTTGATTCAACGTACCGCCATCTTGGTTTCGTTTTGAATCACAAAGTTATTATAAACAATGAAACTTGGTTAGCTTGCTTTTTTGGATAAACAAAACAAATGAATATTAAAATGATACATAAAATAAAACATATTAATAACCCTTTATTCATCAAAATATATTATTTACTCAAAAAGAGCATATAACAATATGTATATATATATATATATATATATACACAATAGCCCATTTCTCTACAGAATAGGAGAAAATTGATATTTAGTTTTTAAGCATCATATTTTTTGTGCAATAGAAAGCAATAACTAAAAAACTGCTTAAGTTAGGTAATTTTAAGTAAAGTAAAGTAAACTAGACAAAATTTTTTTAAAAACAAAAATAATTTGTGTTTTGTGTAAGGGGAGGTGGGTTCAAGCGCATAACACAAAAAGAATTTTTCAACAAAGGATTTTCATAGAAAATCTAATTTTAAAAAGAATTGTAAAATGTATTTGGAAAATCTCTTAGCACTTATGATCAGCACTAGATCTTTTAAATTGTAAAAACAAAAAGGAAAGTATAACTACAATTATGTTATTATATTATTACTGCTGAAGAAGCCAGGATCAAAAAAGTTACTCATTTTAGGAGAAGGGTAAATATGAATTATAGAAGTGTATATTATTTTAAGCAAAAAGAGCTTTTTCTGGCAGTTCAAAGACATTGCTTTCCAAAAATAGCAGCAAATTGAATTTTTGAAAAATACAATTATTTTCTAAAACAAAATTTGTGTTTATGTTAGGAAATGATTCAATTTCCATCTAGACTATAGAAGTACAGCAAATATCTTTGAAAAGTAGGTATTGGATTATTTCAGGCAAATTCTACTAGAGGTTCATATTATTCAACAAAAAACCTAAAACTTTCTCTAAATTTTTTTTTTCAGTAGCTAAATCACCAAACAAAACAATGTTTCCCACCTTTTTTTAAGTAGAAAAATCTGAATTGAGAGTTGTTTCTTTAAGAGCTCTTTACATTGAATAGATTCAAAGATCCAGTTTTTCAAAAACCAATATGTTTTTTCCATAAAACAAGGAAGCAACATTTTATGATTTTATTTTGTCTAAAATTTTGGAAACTACTACTTCTATAAAGTAAATGAGGGAGTTTACATGACTAAAAAATTACAGAAGTTAATGCCAAGATAGCAATACTCTAGATAACTAGGTAAAGTCAGTTCTAATTACATCCCCATATCCATGAGTAGCTACTCAGCCAAACTTGAAGTTAACTAAAATGGTTGATTAACATTTGATTATTTAAATGCAATTTTCTGATGAAAAGATTAGAGAATGTGAATAAATCATTTCAGTTTTGAGATCGGTCAGCCCTCTAAGCTTTATGGGACTTGGCTTTATGATTTGATGTACTGTGTGATCAGTATGTCAAAATAACAACTGATTTCTCCATATAGTACTTATGAAGTAGTAACCAAAATACATTGATATCAGGTGGGAACAATTAATTTTATATTAGAGTTGTCCAACATTTTGATAACACTTCCCACAAGCAAGGGTTTTCCACATTGAGGCATGTCACAACTGAATCTTCACCTCCTCTATAAGCAGTTACCATCACAATAATTATTTTTATAAGATAATAATTATGTCACATACATCAAACATGCATACAAAAAGTGAAATAATCCTATGAAAAATGTTTAAATACAAATCAAAATATTTAAATTTAAAAAAAGAAATATTAATCTTTTATTTTATACTTAACATAAAAATAATGTAAACACTAAATAAGATCGACGAAAATTTAAATAAAATGTACATTTTAATACAAACAATTAAGGTTTTAGAACCAGATAATATCATTATAGTAAAAGAAATACTTAATACTAAACTATCACGAAAGACTATCTTTCTGAATTATAGAATAAACAGAGGGAAAATAAAAGAAAATTCCACAAAAATTAGTAGGTAAGTAAAAATTTCTAAATAAAGTATATAAAAATTAACCTTTCGGTAAGCATCACAAACTAAAATCATTTCCTGAAGAAGTTTGCCATCTAGAGTAGTCTTAGGAACGATTTCCCAAAATATAAGGAGAAGTTTTTTAATGGTGTGGTCTTGCGATGGCAACACAAAACGTATAATATGCATAAGTAAACCAGGTAGACGTTCTCCATTTGCAATTAAATGAATAATATTTTTCAAAGCTTCAATTTTAGCTTTAGTGTCTCCATTTTCTGAAATATAAATTAAAACTGCATGAGTAATAAAATAAAATTAGGAACTAATTTATATTTATGGAACATGTAAATATTAAAAATATTCCCTTATCAAACTGAAAATCATATGAAATCCTGAACATTTCTATGAATATACTTCCTTGAAATCAATAAAAATGTAAAGATGTTCGTAAAACAAAAGAGGGAAAAAATATAATAAAGAAGTAAAACACATGTATTAATTGAACCCATCCCATGCAGGGTCTTAAGTGCATAATTTTTAAAAATATATATTTTTTTAAATTAAAAAGATACAAAATAAAATGTATATATAACATTTGGAAATTTCACCTGTCAAGATTTGTATGTAATTTTCAATAAAAAACGTAAGCAATGATCATTTATGATCCAATATTTTCATCCCTCATGAATTCAATTTAATTTAAACCAAAGCTTTAGAAATAAATAACTTAAACAGTTCAATCAATTTAAAATCAATAGTTGGGTCATTGTGTTACAGCAAACAATACATATTTGACAATAATATACCCTGTAACAAACAATAGACTATGTAATAATAACAAACAAAAAACATAAAATTGAAGATGTTTTAAGATTTCTTTGAAGCCTCTAACGGATATCTGTCTTACTGCAATAAATTTTACGGGTAGATCAGCAATATTAGCAGTTTCAAGGTTAAATCCATAACATTCCTCAAATTCTAACCAATTCCAGTAGAAGGAAATAAACTTTATTTTCTATCAACCTCTTTTTCTAGGTTGTGGGGTAAGTGGAAGTTTGACACCTTACCAGAAATTTTTTCGAAACATTCAGAAGAAAATATCTTTTAAACATATAAGAGTATAGTAAGGCAATACCTGTTTCATGCGCAAAAACATAATGAGTTGTTTAGAGGAACAATGATTTTTTTTTTTTAAAGTATCTTTTGAATTTCACGAACTTCATCTGGAAAGTGGTGCGAAATTATCATACCCAGATATTTATACTTCCTCACCGGTTCAACTGGATTTCCTCTGAAATTCCACCTCTAAAATCAGGACAGCCAGGTTTATCATCAAACTACTAGCATTTTTTGACCAAAGGAAATAATATTAATTATTATTGGCACACCTATGTTTACGAGGAAAATTCAAACAGAACACCATAGAAAATATTTTCAAAAATTAGGTTTTAATTAGGAAATGAAGGTTTTCATTTCTATAAATCAAAAGGGCAGATTTTACATCTTCTAAAAAGACTGAAAAGAAACAACAGTAAATTGTTATCAAATTACTTTCATACAGAGAAAAAACATGAAGATTAATAAAATGATACTTGTTAGCAGTTAATGGTTTTTATAGCTTCTCAAATACCTCACCAAGGCTAGTATAAGAATATCAAGTATTCCTCTTGAGGTGAGAATGTTTTGGGCTCTATAAAATGTATAGATAAAATGTTGAATATCATTTAACGTCATTGGAATGAGATATCAAGGCATGTTTGACATTAACACTTAACATATTAAACAGTGAAAAACAAGAAATTGAAGTAAAAATAACACAAAGCTGAAGTTGTTTTATTGATAATTCTTTTGTAGAAAATAATAGCTATTGTTAAATGGTAATTGACAAATATGCTGTGAAAGTAAAACAAATGCAATCCTGCCTCCCACGCTACTTATTAATTCATTATCAGTGCAACAGATCCATGAAGTTGCCCCTGGCCAACTAAACCAGTATTCCCCAGTCCTCCCTATCAGTCGCATGTCTGATGGATAATCCTGTTTTCATCAAATCCTCTTCAATCAGGCTTACTCTATTGGGACTTCCATATTAGTCTTCTGACTGCCTCTCCTTAACAGGTACATAAAAGCGTAGGCACATAAATAATATCTCCATCTTCGACTAGTCCATATTTTCAGCTGATGCTTTATGCAATGTCCAGGTTTCAAATGTGTATGTCAAGATGATGAGTTTAATGTTTAAGGAGTCAGATCCTATAACAAATCCACAGGGAAAAAAAAGAAAGTATGACATGCAAGTACTGCCTCTTGAATAGGGGTCAAGGAGGAGCTAATCACTCAAAGTATTACAATAAACTACATAAATTCTCATTTTAATTGTGCTAGTAAATTTTCAGTTAACAGAAAAATTATACCAATGAAGTCCATCCCGCTGAACAGCCACCATGCTAATAGTAGCAATATCTATCACTATAGTAACCATAATTACCTACAACATATCGATCTAATATTTGACTGTGAAAAGTTTTGATCAAAATAAAAGAACATACGTTTAATCAAAATTAAAGAAAGAAATCACTAAATAACGAATCTTACAAGATTAATAGAGTTTTTCAACTAAATAAGGCAATATCAATGTTCAATTCATACACACCTAAATCAGATTTTAGTTGCATTTCATTGGGAGGCTCTAAATCAGATGGAAAATTGATCAGAGTATAACAAGGTTGTTCCACCACAGCCATTCTTGAATAGCAAATTATATTTCAATATTTTAATCTTTGATCAATTAATATTTCACTTGGATATAAAACAGCTGAGTTTAAGTAAACTAAAACAGAAAACAACTTGAGAAGTGATACATGAAATTAACAATAATTAGCTTGAAAGAACACATCACAAGGAAAAAAACTATGAAACACACCTTTTGTTACTTCACATCGACATTTAACAAGCTAAGAGTAACACAAACCAATCTTCTACTCTCTTTTCAACACTAAGATAGCCAAGACGTGTAAAACAGTATTGCATTACAAAATGTTATGTTCAAAAGAATTACTTACTGGTATAACGTACAAAGAGCTAAAAGAGCTGATAATAAAATTAAATTTTGTTATATATTTAAATGGTTGTCCGTATTATTCCGAAATATGAAGATGGTCGGGGGTGTGGTCAAAAACGAACAAAAAATAGTTAATTATTTGCCGACGTTTCGCCCCACTTTGCAGGGCTAAAAAAGAAACAGAGTGGCGCATACGCTAGTTAGCATTTGCTCATATGTTACTTCGTGTCTCAGAATAGTCTATATTTTACAGTGATCTAGAATAAATACATTGGTGAAAAACTGTATCAGTTTAATAATAAGTTCACATGAGGCAAAATCTAAGTGAGTAATCACTTATTTATGTCCTTCTCTGTGAACAGTGTTAGTTCCTTAAGGCTGTTGGCAGCCATAGATATCAGTAACAGATAAGAGTTCAGCCTTTAGTAGTCCCCGGGAACGTTTAGAGGGAGGATTCTGTCCCGCTCCGTCCTTTACACCTATCAATACGTAAACTAATATTTTACGTTTTTAAAACTATTTTCTACATCTCTGTATACTCAGTGAAATGAGATATTTTCATAAGATAATGTCTAGTAAATATATCACCAAGAGATCCAAAAGCCAAGGAAATGCACCAAGAAATTCTCCAGCTAAACAAAAAGCTCGAAAATCCGTGAAATAATTCACCTGTTAAACTAGTGTTGTGATTTTGTATCGATTATAGATGGTAACAGTCGAGAGGTTTTTCTAAGATACGATATAGTCAGTGTGTGTTAAGTGTTTT
>NW_027114374.1:23267-26933 GCF_000696795.3 Halyomorpha halys | reverse complement strand
TGTTAGGTTAAGAGATTATTGAGAGTTCACAATTATGTCAATAATTATTATATAAGAAGTGTTTTCTAAGTCAATGGTTTTTTATTTAATTACACATCAAAGTTTTACTAGTGGCGACGAGGATACAACTGGATAAACAATTGTACGTAAGTCAACCTGTTCTTTAATCAACATTAGACGCTCAAATGTTGGTCAGGTAACATTCAAAAATAGATATCCATCACAACCACGTCGAAATTCTGGACTTGATTTTAAAGCCCTAGGGATTGAAAACAATTGCCTTCGTTGTCAGAACTAATCACAGAGAAAATAAATGTCAAGTTCCTTTTGACAAATTACGTTGTAATTTTTGTTCTAAAGTAGGACATGTCCAAAAAGTTTGTTTGTCCTACTTAACTAAGAAAAATAGTAGTTCTTATGTCAAAGCAGTCTCAACGGATACTGATCATGGAGCTGAATCAGATTTTCTAGATGACCTTGTGGGAGTAAATAAAATCTATGATATATTTTCGTCTAGCTCTGAATTTTTTACAAAGGACACAGATAAGTTTTACACAACTGTTTTGCTGAATATACAACAAAAACAGGAATTCGAAGTCGATTCAGGATCGGGATTTACCCTATTACCTCATAAGGATTTTGAGAGATTAAATTTTAAGGGGGAGGTAAAACAAACAGATGTGCGTTTCCGTCCATACACTCAGGGAGTATTCAAGCCCATTGGTTACATTATTGTTCCAGTCGAATATGAGGACTATGCTTCAAATGAATTATTGTTTGTTGTACCAGACCAATAAAGCCCAATACTTAGAAGAGTGTGGATTAGGCGACTAAATATTGAGTTGAAACACCTCGATAGATCAAAAGTAAATTTTCCTGCCGTCATGTCAATCAGTTCTGTCAAAATGACTTCTCAGTCGATCATGGAGGAATATGCAGATATTTTTGAGCAAAAAGTCGGATGTATCCCAAATTTCTATTGTTCTTTAAAGCTGAAGAAAAATGCCAAGCTAATCTTTATAAAAGCCAGGGACATCCCATTTGCATTGCGAGAAACAGTCGAAAAAGAATTGGATGATTTAATTGCCAATGACATCATTTATCCAGTAAATCACTCAGATTGGGGTTCACCCTTGGCCCCTATTCCAAAACCCAATAACAAAGTACGACTTGCTGTTGATTACAAAGTTGCGTAAATAAACAACTACAGGATGCCCACTATCCTATCCCCCGGATAGAGGAAGTTATAAACAATTTGAGAAACTCCAGTGTCTTTTGCACACTTGACTTGCACAAGGCCTATCTACATGTTTAGGTTGACAAGGACAGTCAAGCGATTCAAACAATGTCAACGCACCGAGGGATTTTTGCCATGAAACGTCTAAGCTTCGGAATAAAATCGGTTCCTTCGGAATTTCATAGAATCCTTGACCAAATACTTTCTGGACTGAAGGGAATAACTGCTTATTTTGATGATGTTATTGTCTACGGATCAAACCAGGATGAATGTTTTTTAAACCTCATAAACCTCAATCGTCTTCACCGTTAAGACATCCACCTCACTCGTGAAAAATGTAATTTTTTTAATTCTACTGTATCATATCTTGGTTATGTCATCGAACATAATAAAGTGAAGAAATTCCCTCAAAAGGTCATGGCAATAATAAATGCGCCCCATCCCTGTGACACTGAGGGAGTACGAAAATTTCTGGGAATGATAACATATTTTGGTAAATTTATTCCAAATTTGTCTTCCTTTACATTTTCACTAAGAAGTTTGCTTCGCAAAAATCAGAAGTTCTTCTGGTCCAAGTCATGTGAGACAGCATTTAAAAAACTGAAAGAAGAAGTTGCCAGTGACCGTGTGCTTATGCCATTTAACCCCGACCTGCCAGTAATAATTACCTGTGAAGCAAGTCCGGAAGGAATAGGTGCTTTCCTGTCACATTTCGTCAATGACCAAGAGAGGCCCAAAGCCTTTGCCTCCAGATCGCTGACAGAATCAGAAAGAACTTACAGCCAACTGGACCGCGAAGCCCTAACTATCATCTATGCAGTGAACAAGTTTCATCTTTACCTTTTTGGACGAACATTTACTCTGGTGACTGACAATGGTCCCTTAAGCAGAATTTTTCATCATGATGCCAAACTACCAGTCTTATCTGGTTCGTTATGCAACAATCCTTAGCGGATTTGATTTTGTCATATAACATAAGAAAGCTGTTGAAAATATTCATGTTGACTACTTTTCACGGGCACCAATGCCTGCTAAGTAACCGGCATTAGACGTTGATGATATAATCCAACAACAAAGTATTAATCAAATATCAACGGACTTTATATCAGCTAAGTCAATTGCAGTAGCAACCCATAAAGATTGTCAATTGTCAAAACTTCTTCATCAGTTGCAGAATGGCGAAGTTCAAGATGAAAAATTTTCTCTACAAGATGGAGTAATTTTTAAAGGCCATCGGGTCTATATACAACCAGCGGTTTTAGCTGAACTGCATTCCACCCATATTAAGACATCCAAGATGAAAAGTCTAGCCAGAAGATATTGTTTTTGGACCAACATTGATCGGGACATAGAGGCATTTGTGAAAAGCTGCAAAGCATGTGTATCAACTACGTGTGCACCTCCTAGTGTCCCCATTCACCCATAGGAGGAACCAACTTCAGATTTTCAACGAGTCCACATTGATTATGTACAGAATGGACATTATCTATTTATTCTAATTGACGCTCAATCAAAATGGCCAGAAGTTAGAATTTCTAAATCAGCACCAACTTCTGCGTCCACAATTGAATACCTTCAAGATATATTTAGTGTACTTAGTCTTCCTGAAATTATGGTATCTGATAATGCTTCTATTTTCACTATTCGTAGAAGTCTCATCGCTCCAGGTCATCCTCAAACGAATGGTCAAGTCGAAAGGTATGTTCAGTTCCTTAAAAGAAAACTCGATGCCATTGAATCAATACCAGGCAGTCCACTGTCCAAAATTCGTATCTTGTTCCGCTATCGTGCTACACCTTTCTTTCAAAAGACTCCAGCAGAATTATACTTGGGTCGACAAATTTGAACCAAACTAGACCTGTTCAGACCATATAAGGCAACAACCAAAAGGGGAGCCCCAGTTTCTAAATCCTGCCTAAGATCTTTTAGTGTCGGTGACCGCGCCATAGTCAAAATGTATACTAGTGAGAAAGAGATATGGAAGCTAGGCATCATAATCGAGAAATATGGAAGACTCCACTACAGAGTTCAGCTAGATGATGGATATGCGCTAAAACGTCACATAGACCAATTGTGTCGCACAGAAGTTTCTCGGCATGTTTCCTTTGAAGATAGTTCTTCAAATAACCAACAAAGGAGCGACCAACATGCTGGAAACACTTCCCTTTCCAGGACACAACAGCAACTATCACCTCCAGGGAGGTTTATACCAGCCATGTCAGAAGATCCACAAATTGAGGCCGTAGCCCAACCAGGAGGACTAGCCCAACCAGGACCAGCTCAACCAGGACCAGCCAACCAGAACCAGCACAACCAGGACCAGCACGATCAAGACCACAGAGGTTACGGTGACCGCCAGCTTACTTAAAAGACTATGTTCAATAGATAAACAATTTCTTTTAATTTGTGTGGGAGAGTGTTGTGATTTT
>NW_027114374.1:11818-20272 GCF_000696795.3 Halyomorpha halys | reverse complement strand
GTCGGAACAGACTATCACACTTTTATACTTTAGCGCGACAGCCTCCAAAGCAGCTATGTTATCTTCTACATTGATATTTACATTCGCTTGTCGTGGCGGTATATATGCTGAAACCAGAGCGATGGCAACTCTGCCCCACCTGACATAACATGCCGCCTGATCTGCTGTGGTGGATTGCTTCAGTTCCATTACGACGAGGGCAGGGTTAACGACCACAATCGCTGCTCTAGGCCTCCTCTCGCCACTGCCTAAACCAACCACCCTAGACGTAGTTCCAAATCGTGTAACCACATTCTTCCGACAACAAGGCTCCTGAACCGCCAAGATGTCAGCACTTCGGGCGAGAGTTCTCAATTCGTCCGCGACCACTCGTCTCCGGCCCATATTGACCTGCAGGATATGCAGCCTACGCATACCGGGTCTTCTTCGCCTGCTTGACCATCATCTCTAGATGTACCGGGCATTCCCTGCTGCCCGCACAATGTCGGAGATCTTTGCCTGCTCTGCCACTTGCTTTGAAATTCCTACTACACGAGGGTTCACCCTTCTTATTTTCAGGGCACTCCTTAGCTTTGTGCCCAGTCCCTGGGCACCATCTGCATGCCACCTCCTTTATACAGGCTTTTGCAGGGTGTCCGTACTCTTGGCACCGAAGGCAGAGCAAGGGGTCCAGGTACTCTCTGATGGTCAGGCTAGCACTTCTAAACAAATCACGACTAGAGAATCTCCGTTCTTCACCCCAACACCATACGACGTACTATCTAAACTACCTGTTAAGAATATGGAATGTAAATAGACACCCAGAGAACCCAAGTCACCACCAATATTCATCAAAAATATTAACAATTTTCAACTATTTTGTCAACAACTAAATAGAGCAGTGAATTCAGGTGAATTCACATGCCAAAGTCGAACAAATGAAACTAAGCTAATCCCTGACACCTCCGAGACTTACAGGAAAATCATAAAATACTTGTCAGATACAAAAGCCGACTATCACACTTACCAGTTACGCCAAGAGAGGGCGATCAGAGTAGTCATACGACAACTACATCCAACAACACTACCGGAAGCCATTAAAGAAGAACTGACGGACATGGTTTACAAAGTACGACATATAGTGAACGTACGAAAGGAAAACAAAGATCCACATATTGCAACAAATAAGATAGCGTTGTCCTTGTTCTTTGTCGATCTTGAACAAGCTCCTGGAGTTGAAGAAATTTACAAAGTAAGTCGACTTTACTACACCAGGGTAGGAATTAAAAAACCGTACTCTAAACTATCTATAGTTCAGTGCCACATTTTCCAAGAGTATGGCCATACTAAACACTACTGTCATCATCTACCCAGGTACGTCAAATGTGGGGAACAACACAAATCCACTGAATGCAACAAACCCAGGCAAGCACCTGCTGTGTGTATACTATACCACGGAGAAGAGCACCCAGCTAACTACAAGACCCTATCTTCCAGAAAACAGGCATGTCCGAGGCAACTAGACCATTCCGAAGACCCTCAAGAACTGTTAAACCATGAATGTCCTTTGCAGAGATGACTGGAGAAACAGAACCGGCTTCCCTGGCCTTTCCACAATCTCAACCTATTTCCCATTATCCTCAACCCCAAGCCCAAAATTCTCACACCTCTGTTCCTCAAGCTACTTGCACTTCACAAAAGCCTGATCATCGGATACCCTTTACCTCCCCCTAACGCAAACGATCTCACAAACCTCCTCACTTCTTTCCTATCCGAATTTAGAACTCTTATCACTCCACATATCTTGTTACTTACAAATCTTGTATCCAACCTTATCCCTTCGCCAAGAAACCCTTAAATGTCACTAATAAAACACCTTTCTATTCTCCTATGGAATGCGAATGGTGTTCGAAACCACGTTAACGAACTAACGGCCTTATTGCATGACAAAAATATTGACCTAGTTTCGGATTTACACATCCGATTTTGCTAATTTATTCAATAACATTCTGATGCCCCCTCAATGTGAAAACAAGACAGTGTAAATCACATGTTGCTACCTGACGTCACAGGCGCTCGTCACATGATTCTCAGCAGCGTGGTCACTTGTTCGACTATCAACGACACCTTCCTCATGTTGGTCAGCGTTCGTCGGAAGAACCACTGGAACGGTTAAAGTGACACCACCACAACCTCATTGAAATAAAGAACGACCCGAGAAGACAGCGGCACCCTTGGGCCGAACACATCAGGGGCGCATGAGACGGCGACCGTCAGCCTCACCACAGGATCGTGAGCAACAACAATTTTCTCTCCTTACCATTTTGTTCCCTTCGGGGACGAAATTTCGTACAGTTACAAATCATATGATTACATCAAATTATTCCAAAAATGTTTCACAACGGGCCTATGCGATTGCAGACACGTAGCTTTAATAACTGAAACCCGACTTACCAGTAGACGACGAATCAACATACCTCAGTACCAAATTTATCGAACGGACCACCCCGACGGAACAGCACATGTTGGCACTGCTGTCATTATCCATCGATCCCCTTCACATCACTGGGTTTTTTTATACAAGTCCAAAATTTCCTTCAAACCACAGCTGTATCGATCCAAACTTCTCTCTTTCCCATAACACTTGTTGCGGGTTATTCCCCACCCATAATTCCCACTTCGCAACCACAATTTAATTCCTTCCTTGATTTCTTTGGACTCCATCCGTTCTTAGTGCAAACCTTAATGGAAAAAATCAGCAATGGGGAGCTAGAACCACCACATCCCGTGGTCGATCACTCATATCTACAATCAATTCCCCTCGTTGCAACATTATTTGCCCAACTCTCCTACATACTGGCCAATCAATCCTAAGCTCCTGGACTTCTCATTCTTCTATACAAAGGCTTAGGCTCTCTAAACACTTCCCTTTTACGCCTCTAAAACCTACCTTCAGACCATAGTCCACTAATCCTATCTCCATATCCACCCTTCCTGTACTACCTCTACTCTCAACTGTTATATCTATAAGGGATCCAGTAAACTGGGATTCCTTTCTCGGAATTCCAACAGACCAAATCGATCTTAAAGTTTCTCTTAAAACCTGAAAATCTAGATGACGTAGTCTATTATTTTACAAATCTTATCCAACAAGCTGTCTGGTCTGCCTCCTCACCCTATAATGTCCCAAACAAATCCTCTACAACATCGCAAAGACCTCACCCAAACCAAGCGCCAATACAGAACATTATGGCAACACACTAGACTTCCTTCTGATCGTCACTCATACAACTATTACTGTAAACTATTTAAGAGAGATTCGTCCAACTATCGACCTTCCAACTCCTACCTCTCCACCCTTTCTGCTCAGGATAATTTCCTCTGGAACATGACCAACAAATCTTAAAATATTTAACGCAAATTTGCCGTTTTGGATACCCCCTACTCCAGCCATAAACATTGTCGAGGTGATTATTTTCTTAATTATTCTGCTTGTTCAGAAGGCCTCGACTATGTCTGTTTAGCTTATATATAGGTAAGGTAATTGACAAGGAAGATGATGAGATAGGATGAGACTAACGGGTGACAACCGTTATATCTTAGAGGAAGGTAACCTCGTCCTACCGGATATTATTCCTGTATGTACGAGAGAGATATGCAAGCCTGGAAGGTAGCTAGCCGCTAGGTCGTGCAGGAAGGTGCCTTCATTCTACCGGATGCTATGCTGGTAGATACGGAAGATGTATGTAAGTCCGGAAGGTAGCTAGCCGCCGGGTCCTAGGAAAGGATAGAATAAAAATGAAAGAGAGAGGCCATGTCTTGGATGAGGGAAAAATAAAAACAACTCCTTTGAGAACATATCGGCTATCAACCGAAACTACCTCAAGTAGAGAGTACGGGTGGCGACCCGTGCAATTACTAGGCCTCGAGTAAGACTGTGGATCAAGGATCAATTAGGCCTTCGTTAAGGCCGTTATTTATAGTGCATACGGCTGTAACTGTAAAGCGTTCTTACCTTATGTGCTTGAGGTAGTTTCGTGCGTTATTTTGGTATTGTTTATTTATTATTTTATTGACATTGCTCAACAGTATAGACAAAAATTAATAATATCTTTTTATTTTTAAAAAAAGACGTACAAATTTGAGAGCTTCGGTGAGGCTCGAGGTGCTGCACTCTGGTGGATTCGAGCTGAACTTCTTTCTTGTTCCTCTCGCTACATGCTTCCAGAATCCAAAAAAAACCGCCTTCTTGGCTTCACTTGTCCTGGCAGCTTATCCACTCCATTATACCCCTTCCTCTGAATTCGAAATCCGTTATTGAAGGTTACATGTGGCTACCTCAGTTGTATTTCTTTACAGTCGTTACATGTTTTTCTTATCCAACATCCATTCTTATCCAATTAGTTTGCTTATCTGGTGATTTTTTCGCTATTTTTAATATTCTTTAACAGGTTATGTTTTCAACGGTGCTGACAGTGTTTATGTTTTATACTAACCCGGCGGCACACGCACTATCTAGTGTTACATGAGCACACGCATATACTAAAAATCTAAAATGTGGTTTTATATCTATTTATCCTTTACAATTGTAATAACAGAGTATTAAATTAAGTGTTTAAGCAATTCAGGTTAAATAATTTTCAAAAAAGAAGCTAAAACGTTTTATATTATTGTTATTAAAGATAATTATTATTAGTTTGTGGTACATTCTTCACAAATAAAATTTTAATGTTGCACGCATATAGGGTATCCACCCTTTTTGCATGGATATTGAGTAAGTCTTGTCCTCTTTTATGAAAGGCATCGAGAACAACGTTTCTTTTTTTTGTCGGCAACAGTTTCTTCAGTTTTCTGAGAAGATGTTGGTTGTGCTACAAGTTTTCTCAATTGCGTTTAAAACCAAATTTCTAAATTAATTCTCGTGTTTTCCAAATGTTTAATCCCATTTATATAATAATGATAAGTATTATTATTGAAGAAATAGAAATTGTGGTACTTACTTATTAACGCCATCGCTGCAAAAAAATCTGCTAATGCGCCAATATACACCTAAAGTTTTTTCAACAAATTATAGAATAAAAAACTTAATGTAAAATAGAAAATCAAAACTTATCACTTTAAAATTGAAAACATTTTATTTATGTAAAGTAGTCAATCACATTTCGGTGGAAAATGGGCCGATATGGAATTGAATATAGATTCAAAACAGTCTCTATTTTCTTTCACCTGATGCTATCGCCATATGAACTCTGATAAATTAGATTTCAAATGATGTCTCGCCGTCCCCCTGTTTCTTGTTCCCTCCATTTAGCAAAAGCTGAACAAAATGGAATTCTGCTCAACTCAAATCAGGTGTCTTTTCCAAGTCCCACTTACTGATCACACTGTCTTAAATTACATGCCGAAACGTTACGTTTACCAAAATATAGTTTCATGTCATGGGAATTGCTACATGTACGTTTTTAGGTAAAATATTTCGCTCCCGAAGAAATAAAATTTGTATAATAGAATAATAGAAGAAATAGAATAATAGCATGCTAGAAATAACAAGTACAGTTTGACTTCTTATTGGGACGTACGACACAAGTGTTCCTTCAGATCTAAATCCAAACTGAGAACAGTTTACTGCTTTGTTTTTTGGCGTCATAAAGCAGGGAGGTAATTCTATTATTAAGGTAATAGTACCACAGAGCGAGTGGCAACTTGTCATCTCCCACCTGACCGACAATGTCGAGTGAGAAGTGACTTACAACCGATAAGGGTTAATAATTTTGAATGCAAGGAAAATTAAAGACTTGTAAGGTTTTATTTTAGAGTATTATTAAAGGTGCCTTGGTAATAAATTCTTTTATGATTTCAGTATAACATTAATGTAGTATGTTTACTTGGTGGATTGAGAAACGGAAACTGTTGGTTGTCTAAAATCCTATTTCTGTTTTCCTTTGTCATTATTTTGATTAAGATTCCCCTCATGATTGCCATTAGCTGCACAACATTAGCAAGTTAAGTCAAACATAGAATTGAATCTAGCTTAGAAAGGCCCAGCACTGCCTAGTATATTATATTAAAATATCGTTAAGGTATTTAGTTATGAGCCATCAATTTTGACGTTTATTTTGAAATTGAACTTAATAATGAATGTCAGATATAGTGAAGAATAATTTAGAATCAATTATAAGAAAGTATAATTACATACATTGCTTTATCTTCAAGGAGGGCAATAATTAAACTGATTATTTCCATAACGCATTTAGAGGACACGACCTTATTTACAATACTGCAACTGCCTTTAATGTTTTCATAGGAATGGGATTTCTAGAATAGTTACTATTGTGATTAGAGGCTTTAAAATTATAAAATTTATGTAAATAATGACACAACTTTCACTTAGCACCCTTCACAAGTCAACAACTTTTCTTTTCTCTGAATTGCTGAGTTCGTACTTTTTGTCATTTCCGAAAAAAAAGACCAAGCAAGATGAACATTATGAAAACAATTTTTTTATTTGCCTGTTACTATAAAAATTCGTATTTTAGGATTTTTGGAGGTGTTTATAACAAATATGAATTTTACATGTTAAACTATTCAACAGTTTGACAAAAGATGGCGAAGTCGTCAAGCAATGGGGAAACATTGGGCGGTTTTTGGCATTCGAATCGAATATATCTATTTTTTCAGATATAGCTCTCTGATTTCGTACTAGTAGCCGTGATGAAGGCTAGAAATTCTAGCCGAAACGTTGGCACTATTAAATAAGTTATTTGTGTTATATTCAGACCGCACCCCCTATCCATCTTCTCCTCATTTATATATTATCCACGGTCAACTATCTTCTAATCATTATCTATTTCTTCTTTATTCTCCTTTAGTTACTCATAAAATTCTGTAATACTTCTGTATTAATAAATCGTTTATTATTGCTAAAATTGTTTTTTTAAAACAAAGACTATATAATATATATCCTCCTTCAATATTTAATTACAGTTTCTAACGACTTTTCATTTTTGAGCTAAGTCATTGACAAACCGAAACGCACACACACATACACACAGACCA
This sequence comes from Halyomorpha halys, assembly GCF_000696795.3. Taxonomy (NCBI): domain Eukaryota; kingdom Metazoa; phylum Arthropoda; class Insecta; order Hemiptera; family Pentatomidae; genus Halyomorpha; species Halyomorpha halys. The sequence goes on along the minus strand of NW_027114374.1, from coordinate 13,237 downwards.
TTTGGTGAGACTTGCTTATTTGGACTCCAGGGGACCTAAAAACCTGTATAATTCGAAATTTTTCACGATGGCAATACCTTCCAGCTTACTATATTTGCCTTATATAGGTAACTGAAAGTAAAAAATAAATGATAATCATGTCCAATGTTTGTTACACTCCACGCCCTACAATAAAAGCATTAGTAATACGTGTTTATCTGTTATATATATTAAATATTTACATTTCTATTACAAACAACGTAATAATTAAATATAATAATTTATTAATTATTATCATTTCATTTGTATGATAAAAGGACTTGCTCCCCTCCCTTGCATTCCTACACTTACTCATTTTTCCAGTTGCCGAGACGGAACGCGTTAGCGCGGGTGGGGAGCAAGTGGGCCACAGTCTCTGGAGCTTTCCCTTCATCTCAACATGATCATACGACGTAGTCTCTGTAAGTTTTCATTTTAACATTTATTGTTTAATAATTAAAAAATAAAATAGTCGAGAAACTATAGTTCGATATTGAGCTATCTCAAATGATTTATGATATTGATCAGAAACGGATCAACAAACAATATACGATAAAATTGTTTCGAAAGAAAGTTGATGAAGTTCAATTTATTTCACTTTTTACTTCTTCAGCTTTCTAAGAAAACAAGTAATAGAATATTTGTGTGTGAACGAAAAAACGAAAAAAAAGTTGTATGAAACTGAAATAACATATTTAAGGTGGATGGGTGTATAACAGGGATCATACAGCAAAATTTTTCCTTTAAATCTAAGTATAATATTAGTGCCACTTTATAGGTTCAATTTTTCGCTTTTTTTACGATTTTCTCGAAAAGGTCTCGATTTTCATTAAACTGACAATGTGAATGTAGAATCAAATGATCTTTAATATGAGCTAGATCTTATTCTCATTGGAATAGTTTGCCGAATTTTCAAAAAATCTTCCCCTAAAGTACTTTTAATTTTGTTTATTTAAAAAAAAAAAAAAAAAAGAAACAGTTCTCATGGTTAGAAATAATGGACAACAGATAAATACAAAATATTAAAGAATTATAATATAACTGAATAACTAAAGGAGACAAATAGAAGCACTCCATTAAGACGGGAAAACTGAGGCAACAGCAACTTTCCCAATTGCATTATATCTTGGTTAAACTGTTGAATATTTTTCGGGTACAAAATTTATATCCGTTACTCCGACCTCAACAAACTACAAAATACGTGTTTTATAGCAACAGCAAAATAAAAGTTTTCTCCTTCCCTGGGTTTTAGATGTTTTCTTTAGAAGATCATAATCATATATAACAATAATAAAATAGTCGAGAAACTGAAACATGTAAAACTACAACTACAACTAAAACATCTCTGACATCTTAACCGCCTTTAATTCTTACCATCCACGCCTTAATTTTACTGTCGAA
>NW_027114374.1:11384-11708 GCF_000696795.3 Halyomorpha halys | reverse complement strand
ACCGTGGCCTTTCCCTTTCTGACTCCCGATTCCATGAAAAAAACACACACCGCATCAAACATATACTCTTAGCTAATAACTCCCCCCCCCCATATCATTCATAAACTTTTACACAACTACCAAAATCGTCTCGCCACTTCACCTAATTCTTCACAACCCCTTTCTATCCCCTTATACAGATTACTACCATATATCCCCTCTCTTTCCGACAACATTCAAAAACTCTTACGTTCTAATATACCTAACCTCCGTATTGCCTTCAGACCTCACAACACACTATCTAATATTTACACTAAACTAAAAGACACTATCCCTCCTCTACAC
>NW_027114374.1:2203-7979 GCF_000696795.3 Halyomorpha halys | reverse complement strand
TTGTGTTTTTCATTGACCGCACCCCCAACCATCTTCTCCTCGTTCATCATCCACGGTCAACTATCTCTCATAATTAATAATCTTATATAACTTGTACAACGTACACAATACTTTGGGTCATATGTAGGATGCGCAAAACGCACCAGATATTTTGTACTGGGCCCTGTCTCATAATGAAGTACAAACTAATACTATTAGTCTTGTCGATTTAACTTAGTACAATTAAACTGACTTGTACAATAGTAACTTGTACTTTAGTACTTTTTAACTCCTGTAATATCACTAATAGTCCCCCCTATTATGAAAACAAATAAGTATTAGTGTAATTACCACGTTGTTTCTACACTTGTATTATGAACCAATACTATTAGCATTCATTATGAAACAGGGCCAAGAGAGTTGCAATCGACTCAAGTATTCGTATAAATTCAAGAAGTAGGTGCGCATATATACAGATAGACTTGATGTATATCAATATAGATGGTTTAAAATGATTTCTGCCATTCACAAATTATTAACTTATAAAGTAGAAATAATGAGAAATGCAGTTTTGAATGATAAAGAAGAGGAAGCACTGAATTGAAAATTTAAATACATCAGGAAACATCGGATCCGAAAAATTCAGAGGCTTTTTTTCAAGATTTTGTATATTATTTAACTTTTTTTTTCGATTTATTTATTATTCTCTCGAGTAATAGAAAAAAAATATTCATTGCGAAAAGTTGATAATCTAATTGAGAATTTTAAATGTTAATTTATTGTCGTTGTATATAGTTTATCTATTATCGCTAACGATTTCTTTATTCATTCACTGATTATCCACTTTATCCATTCAAATTTATCTTTTCCTTTTTATTTGTATACCATAACTACAATTTAAATGAACAAAATCGTTATTTGAATTTTTTTTGTAATATATTTTTGATTTGCCCCTCTGTCGCGTTAAAGTCGCGAAAAAAAAGTTTAAATAAAATATTTTGGCCAATGAAATACAGGTAACTTAAAATGGGTGCTACACAATGAACGTAGTTGAATGCGAGGCCAATGGCGTAAGGCGTATCATGTGTGTATTTATAGGTTACGGTCTAATGGGGTACGATATAACCTGACAGAGGACCGTATTAGCTGATAGAGTGAGATATGAGCTGACGGAGGAAAAGATATATATATATATATATATATATATATACATCACATAACTATCGTCCAGAGAAAACAGTGAAAAGGATATAAAATGACTCTATATATATATATATATATACATCACATAACTATCGTCCAGAGAAAACAGTGAAAAGGATATAAAATGACTCTCAAGGGTGCCAGAAATAGAAAGGCTTTTATTGAGTTCAGCACTCCAATATATACATACCAATCAAATATCCTACTCGATCAGCTGATACGGCCTTATCAGCTGTTATCGTCCTCAGGCCGTAACTCCTCCCCACCAGTTTAAGAACAATTCTCGTAAACTTAATACAGCATATTATAATAACATATAAAAAAAAATCGAAAACTACAATAAACTATAGTCAGTAAACAATAAGCTTATAGTACACGTAAACTCCATCATATACAAAAGAAAAATGCCATATACAAAAGAAAAATACATATATCAATAATACTGTAAAATATAATCTGCCTAAAGTTAATAATATATATACACATTCCATCAGCTGATCTCCTCAGTCAGCTGACATCGAAGAAACAGCTGACTCAGACCGTAACTCCACCCACCAGTTTACGAATAATCCTCGTAAAGTAATACTATACAATATAATAACATTGAAAAAAAAACAATGATGAAAAACTAATTACAATAAAAAAAAAATCCTATATACATATCATTGTAAAAACTCACAAGATCCCTTAAATATACGCTAAATACATAATTTAAACCTAAGGATAAAATTTATAAAAAAAATTTCACACAGCAAATGAACAAGCTAGAATAAAAAAAAAAAATTTTACAAAAATCAAAATCATAGGATGAAAAATACGATACTTACAAAAATCAATAACAATCTTGAAACATTAAACAGAATAAATAACTGAATTTTCTGTAGTCTAATCTAGTATGAGAACACATCAGTTTTTATATTGTCATTGTCGGAAGTTTTAATTCTTCAATATGGACAGTTTTCCTCTTTATGGGTTCTCTGATGCTTTCTATTGTTACAATATTGTGTTATATTATTATTATCACCCTGAATGGACCCTCATATTGTTGTATCTCTTTACCCCTGTTAGACCCCAACTTCCTATATACGATCGTCCCGATTTTGATTGCTCCCATCCTATCTGTGACCTTTAAATTCTCCCGAGCTACCCTCCTGGATTTTTCTTTTTCCATTCTTCTTCGGGCCTTTTCCCATAACTTTCTTTCAGAGGCCAGTGGTCAGCGTGTGCCCTAAATCTTCTTCCAAACACATAAGGTTAAAGTGGTCAACAGCCCTTACTATTCCCAAGAGCTCTCGTTCGAACGCACTGTATCTGGTCTCTGTCTCTGTTAGGCGCTTACTGGCATATGCCACTGGGCGATCTCCCCCTTTACCATCCTGAGACAAAGCGGATCCCAATGCATACTCACTCGCATCTGTAGTGATGGTGAATTGCCGAGTGAAGTCTGGGAAAGCAAGCACCGGATCCTGCTGTAACTTCTCCATGAACCGCCTGATATTGTCTTCCACCAGCGCGGAGTGATGATTATCTTTCTGCCTTTTTTCAGAAGGTTGTTGAGTGGGACGAGTTACTCACCCATTTCTAGCACAAATCATCGGTAATAATTTAATATTCCCAGCAACCCTTCAAATTCCTAGGTAGTTTCATCTGTAAAGAAGGTACGTGTATCTTCTGCAACTTTATCTGCGTCTGGTTTAACACCTTCCCTGGAAATCGTGTGGCCCCAAAAATTTATTTGTTCCTGCCCCAACGATGATTTCTCCCCCGATAATTTGAGCCCAAATTGCCTGATTCTCTGGAATACACTGCGTAAATGTTGCATGCACATGTTCATCTTCGTTCTTACTGAACACTAGAAGATCATCCATATAAATCTGGCATACTGATTCGTCTATTCCCCTCAAAAACTCGTCCATCAGGCACTGGAAGTTTATGAGAGCATTCTTGAGTCCAAACGGCATCCTTGTAAATTCATAGTGCAACCGTGCAACATGGTTTGAATATTATGTTGTTGTATTTGCATGAACTGTGCAAATTGATTGGCGTCCATTGTGAGTGTAAGGTTATGATATTTGCTATAGCTTTTCTAAGCAATCAATCTTGAAGTATATAAAGTATAATATAAAATATTGAATATTAAATTAAATATTGAAATATAAAGTTAAATATTGAAGTATTTAATTCGTTGAGTGAGGCATTGTGACTACTTTCCCATTGGGAGTGGGTGCCATTTTTAATACTACCACGCGTAACTGAAAGAAAGTTTGGAAACTATGGACGTACAACAAAATAATGTCTTTACACTTTTCTCCTCGTCACCACTGTTAACTCTCCATTCAGATTAGCGCCATTACTATCGTACTACCCTTTCTTAGCAAATTGTTAAGGGGTACCAGGTATTCCGTCATATCAGGGTCGAACCGACAATAGTAGTTTAATGCCCCTAAAAATCTTCTAATTCCTTTTATATCGGTCGGCAACGCCATCCGATGTAAGGCTGCTACCTTCTGCACATCCAGTCTAACCCCCTCCTGCGATATGGTGTGTCCTAGAAAATTTATTTGTTTTCTCGAGATAGTTTTAGTCCAAAGTCTCGTATCCTCTGGAAAACGCTCTTTAAGTGTTTCACATGGTCCATAACCGATTTACTAAACACCAGTAGGTCATCCATGTAAATCTGGATTACTGATTCATCTATACCTATCAACAATTCGTCCATTAACCGTTCAAACCGAATGGCATCCTCGTAAATTCATAGTGCCCTCTTTCAAAAGTAAAAGCCGTTTTGTGTTAGTCCTCTGGGTGAATAAGAATCTGGTGATGCCCTGCTTCCAAGTCTAAGGTGCTGAATATTTTAGCTCCTTCTATCCTTATATCCTCAAACCTCGGCATCGGGTACTTCTCATCAACGGTATTATCGTTGAGCTCCTGATAATCGATGACAACCCTATATTTCTCCTCCTTCTCCCCTGGCGTAGGTTTCTTCCGCACTGCCCACAACGGACTATTATAAGGTTACGTGCTATCCAGAATGATTCTTTGTCTTCTTAAGTTTTGGATTTACTTTCTGATGTGCTTTCTGAGCCCCTGTGGGTATCGTCGTTCTTTAGCATACGTCACTCTTTCTTGCTTTAGCGGAATCTTATATACTGTCCTTCCTGTTGTATCCAATACATCTCCTTCTATTATATATCAATCTATCGATTATATCAGCTCTCGCATCGATCTATCGATATGAGATAACAAGATAACCTTTCCGAATATAGAGTGTATTTTTCATCCCAGGAAAATGTTTATTTAAGTTTCTTGTGATTCCCAAATGACAGTACTAATCTGAATGGATACAGTGGTGACGAGGAGAAAAGTGTAAAGACATTATTTTGTTGAACGTCCATAGTTTACAAACTTTCTTTCAGATACGCGTGGTAGTTTTGAAAATGGCACCCACTCCCAATCGGCAAGTAGTCACACTGCCTCTCTCTACGATTTAAATACTTCAATATTTAACTTTATATTTCAATATTTAATTCAATATTCAATATTTTATATTATACTTTATATACTTCAAGATTGGTTACTTAGAAAAGCTATAGCAAATATCATAACCTTACACTCACAATGGACGCCAATCAATTTGCACAGTTCATGCAAATACAACAACATAATATTCAAACCATGTTGCATGGTTGCTCTATGAATTTACAAGGATGCCGTTTGGACTCAAGAATGGGAGTATTCACGAAAGGGACGAATCAGTATGCCAGATTTATATGGATGATCTTCTAGAAGAATGAAGATGAACATGTGCAACATTTACACAGCGTATTCCAGAGAATCAGAAACCAGAAGTTACAGCAGGATCCGGTGCTTGCTTTCCCAAACTTCACTCGGCAATTCACTATCACTACAGATGCGAGTGAGTATGCATTGGGTGCCGTGTTGTCTCAGGATGGTAAAGGGGGAGATCACCCAGTGGCATATGCCAGTAGGCGCCTAACAGAGACAGAGACCAGATACAGTGCGTTCGAGCGAGAGCTCTTGGGAATAGTAAGGCCTGACCACTTTAGACCTTAGGTTGCACTATGAATTTACAAGGATGCCGTTTGGACTCAAGAATGCTCTCATAAACTTCCAGTGCCTGATGGACGAGTTTTTGAGGGGAATAGACGAATCAGTATGCCAGATTTATATGGATGATCTTCTAGTGTTCAGTAAGAACGAAGATGAACATGTGCATGCAACATTTACGCAGTGTATTCCAGAGAATCAGGCAATTTGGGCTCAAATTATCGGGGGAGAAATCATCGTTGGGGCAGGAACAAATAAATTTTTGGGGCCACACGATTAAACCAGACGCAGATAAAGTTGCAGAAGATACACGTACCTTCTTTACAGAAGATTAAAGTACCTAGGAATTTGAAGGGTTGCTGGGAACATTAAATTATTACCGGAGATTAGTTCCAGAAATAGCTGAGTACCCCGTCCCACTCAACAACCTTCTGAAGAAAGGTAGGAAGGTGAGCATCACTGCGCTGGTGGAAGACAATATAAAGTGGTGCATAAAGAAGCTGCAGCAGGAGCCGGTGCTTGCTTT
>NW_027114374.1:0-294 GCF_000696795.3 Halyomorpha halys | reverse complement strand
GAAGAATTAAAACTTCCGGCAATGACAATATAAAAACTGAATGTTCTCTTACTAGATTGTATTACAGAAAATTTAGTTACTAATTCTATTTATTATTTTGTTTTAAGATTGTTATCGATTTTTGTCAATATTTTCTCTTTCATGCTATGATTTTGTTTTTTGTAAATAATTTCTTATTCATTCTAACTTGTTCTATTATTAGGTTTAAATAATGTATTTAGCGTTTATTAAGGGAACTTGTGAGTTTTTTCAATGATATGTATATAGGATTTGTTTTTATTGTAAATATTTTTT
>NW_027114373.1:0-5016 GCF_000696795.3 Halyomorpha halys | reverse complement strand
GCTTTGGATTAGCCCCATTGTAAGCATCCTGATGCAGCATCTATTAAGCTTTGGATTAGTCCCACTGTAAACATCCTGATGCAGCATCTATTAAGCTTTGAATTAGCCCCACTGTTATCATCCTGATGCAGCATCTATTAAGCTTTGAATTAGCCCCACTGTTAGCATCCTGATGCAGCATCTATTAAGCTTTGGATTAGCCCCACTGTAAACATCCTGATGCAGCATCTATTTAGCTTTCAGATGATCTGCACTAAGGAGGTACCACAAAATGTGGCCAACTACCCCTGAAATTATATTTTTTAAAAAATCAATGAAGATCAGATGTGTAAATCCGACCTAGAGCTCAATTCAAATTTAGCCTGCTTTAACTGAAACATATAATATTTTATAAACATGTGTAGGTATCAGTATTACAGATTGATACAAAGCAATATTATACAAATACAAAACAGGTACAGAGCGTATCTCATTCATTTTCAAGATTTTGATATGAAAGTTCCGGATGCACTTTTAGTTTGGCCATGAGAAGGAAACCATGTTTTTTATTTTTTTAAGTGTACAGATGGGTATGTTTTCATATTTTAACGATATCTCAACTTAAATATTATTCCTTAATTCATTATTTAACTTTCTTTTATATCTTAAGTAACATTATCACACATTTTGTAAATCTATGCTTTGCCACCTGTGAAAATGACACTTTCTTTTCATAGTGATTACTAATGTATGCATAAGCTAAGGAGATTTATTGTGCATGACAAATTATAGTTAATTAGAACTTAATTCAAATTGATAATCATTTGCTTTTTTAATAAATTTGCATGCTGCATGTAAAGCCTCCTAACTTTGAGTTGTTAAGAGTCCTGAGAAATGCTCCTCCATCTCATATTGGCAAAACAAAATCTGACAAGGTAATTAATATTTTAACGTATTACTATTTTAATAATGATAGATGTTATAATTGTAATTTTTAGTTTATTTAATTAATTATTACTAGGTAAAGATGTTGAATATTTTATCTCGGGAAGCTTCCCCTTCTATTATTATTGGTGTTACGATCTGCTCTTGTGTGATTGTGATGTGTCATACATCGATCAATATACTTGCTATAAGTAAGTGTTTTGAAGGAAGGTAAGATAAGTAAGGAGAGGGTGGGTTTCATACCATTTGCACCATTTCATTCATACCCAGTTTTTGATTTCATACAATTTTAGCCCGAATGATGCTCGATTTAGCCCAGCCATTTTCTGTTGAAATAAAGTTTTGTATAACAGACAGGGGAGAGTATAGTCCTTTCGTTTAAGAAGCTACTAAGTTAATCCCCTTTTCTTTTTACACTGGCTTATTTACTTATCAACATAATGGTGTGTATGTTTTATTCAATATTAGAGGTTTTACCACAATTATAATGTGATGCATAATCCACTATCGGATACTCCCTTTTTTTTTTTCTGCTGAGAGGTATTCCTTTATAGCTCAGTTATTGCTACTGCGAACACTTGGTGCTAATGACAGATGTTTCCTCAATAAGTTTTCACCAGTTAACCATTTCTTGTGCAGTTGCTCATCAGTGGGTGTTTAGGAGGTCTCAGATGTTCCAGATTACAGCATACTCCCATCTAAACAGTGTTCTGCCTCTTCCTCTTGTCCGCTAAAGCCTTCTGTTGAGCAACTTCCTTGGAAAATCATCTTCCAGAATTCCGACAATTTTTCCACCCTCACACAGTCTTCTTAAGGTATCTCATCACATTTATATCTCCATACAGATCATAGATTTCTTGGTTCTCCAATTCTCTCTAACCTTAACAGTTTTGAATATGCAGCAAAGGATCTTCTGCTCAAAGACAAGGATCTCTTTATTTTCTGTATTTGTAAGGGTCCAGGTCTCTGATTCTTAGGTAAGAAAAAATCCAATGGGGGTCTTGTTGAGGAAACATTTTGTGGGGCAGATAGCTGAAATTTTTAGCTACAGTTATTAAGATTGGCTGATTTGTTGATACAGGCAATTTGTTGGCTGATTGATTGTTATGTGAAAAAATTGATTTAAACGGGGAGGGTAAACTGTTGATTGAGGAATGCATGCAGTTTCATGACCACTTGAATAAGGATTTTTTGTTTTTAAAATTTTTATTTTTATTTATTTATGTATATAGTTATTGCGATGAAGATTGTAACGGGTGCAATCAAAATAAAAGAAAAACAGTTAACAACTATCTATTTGCTGACATTTTGCTCCTCTTTGTAGAGCTTCATCTGGGCTGTTCAGGTTGAGAAAGCTTTTGAAACTTAAGCTCTCAACTTGAACAGGCCTGATGAAGCTTTACAAAGTGAGGTGAAACTTGCCGATGTTTAATAAATAGTTGTTTGCTGTTTTTGTTTTCTTTTGACCACACCCTTGACCTTCTTCTAAATTATTTGAAATAATGAGGTCAATTATATATATACATATATTATATGTAGTTATGTTTTATTAAAATATATTTCCAATTTTTAATTATTTTTCTTTCATTTTAGTCGACTCCAGTGGGTTCATTGCCGACAGGACATGAAATTGTAACATCGCCTAACCGTCACATTCCTGGCAACAAGGTAATATTCGCCATCCTTTTTTCTTACTAGTATATACTAGGTAAATCCAAGTTCCATTGAATTAAAACTATAAAGGAATTGATATAATGACTTCAATTTCTCAGTCTTGTTATTGGTTACCTATTGATCATCTTCTATATATTTTAAATTACCCATCCATGTAAATTTTTCTTCTTTTTGTTTTTTTTGTTTTTTTCATGCACCTAGTTTCATGATTTCATGGATGATGAAGATGACCTATTTTTTATGAACGACACAGTTTTGATGCCTGAGGTCAGGTTAATTCTTATAAGCCTCTATGCCTAGACCCTTGCCAGAACATTTGTTTGTATTATATAGTATACTTGAGTAGAATCGAAATAACTTGTACCGATCTATACAATTTTCTGTCTAACAAGTGTATTTATGATAATTAATTTAGTAGATTCTGTTGGTTTTATAGACTTTAATTATTTAATGTAGTTAAAAGGTTAAAGTTACAGAAATAGTTACATTTTTATTGTTGTAGATTCCAGATTATTTCTGAACATCACACTTCAGGGTTATGTTTTTTTTTTTTTTTTTTTCTTCAGTGGTTACCTCTGTAAGTTCCGTTTTGAAATTTAATTCATCTTATTTAATTTGATTTTTATCACCAATTGTGATTTGTCAGAACATATATTGTGAATATTTGTCTCTAAAATGATAATAAGATATCTTTGATGATACCTACTATTAATGGGAGCATCTTCATCAGAACATTTCATAAATAGGTTTAGTTATAGAACAGAAAACAATACACTACCCTCCCTAATGTTTTCTTATTTGTTTGCAAGTTTTTATTTTAGTTTGCCCTTAATAGCTACGGTTACTATTAGCAACATCTAGAACAATATATTTTACTGTAATTAATTGCATGAAAAATATAATGTATATTTTAGTAAGTTAATATCAATGAAAGTCGTTAAACTCAGTGAAAGATAAAATTTGAAAATGGCTCATCTCACATGGTATGTATTTTGTTATATATGATAATAAATTGTTAGCTAAACTAAAGTTTTCTTCTATGGGCATAATTACAAACATGAACATAATTTTCAACTTGAAATCTATTTTAATAATGAATATTTTTATATTGCATGGGTTTTCTTTATTTATTTCTTGACAAAGTTGATGTTGTAATTTGATATTTATTTGGCTTTCCTCGATATAATCTTGTAAATGTAGTTATCTGCTTTGTTATTACACTAATGTTCATTCCTATTACGTAGTGTCTGTCTGAATAGAGCTTCACTATTGATCTGTTTTCATGTTTACAATAAGGATTGAAAATTAAAGTTACTTTTTTAGTTTTAAAATTTGAACTTCTTATGAATATTTATGATGATGATAATTTTCGTTTGTTAAGGACTGTTAGAAACTGTTGTATTTTAATAAATTTATTAAATTAAATAAAATGGAAACTTAATACAAATAGATTAATTTATTTCGTTAACATTACTGATGGAATTAGTACTTATATTTTTTGATAAAAAGAATAAAAATGTCTTAAGAGTTCACTATAAAATATTTTCTTGCATAACACATAAATAAAAAAAAAAATTGTTTGTAATAAGAAAATAAAAATTAGCAAGATAGTTTTGCAGATAAAATGCTGGACTTCCATTGCTGAATTCTTACTATAATTTAGCTTGTTCAGAACATTAAATATTCTAAATTATCATTTATTTTATTGAAATGAAACTTCTTTTCTGATGTTCCACAACTCAGAGGGAAACAAAATTATAAGGAAAAAATTGATTTTGTAGTATGATTCTTGTAGTAAAATTTTTATATTGTTGCAGGAGAGTAGAAAGCTACAGTAGTTCAACAATACCATCTGTGTTGGTCCGGTTGAACTCCTTTAAGTTTCTCTCCTATTACAATATAAAAATTTTCCTCCTTGAATTGACTTAGGAAATGGGTGTTATAATTCAAATGTTATATGTTGATGTTAAAAAGTGGTAAAGATAGAGCCAAAAATGGAATGGTAATGTGTTTTTAAACATTTTAATTAAAATATTTCGAAACTTAAAAATCGGAGTTGCATACTGTAAGTTTAGTTATTCAGTATTCTCTCGATAATATATTGTCAACTGTGGTCGAAATGTTGAATAATTTAAAACGTAAAAAAAAAAAAAGAAGGGTTGTAGTGGCAGTTTGTGTTTATTCTAAATGCTAAGTTAAGTAATTGTGGGTTCCCGGCTATGTATATATGTTTATTATATACAATTTTTTATTTAATTTAGCTTGTTATTAGAAATGTGATATATACTGAAAAGGGTTAAACTGTAGGTAGTAAAATACCCATCCTTGACTACTGATAATTTGTTATTACTGTGGGAGGACCAGGAAACCTAAAACTAAAATATCTACATTGATAAAATCTAGTTAGGAACTATGTCT
>NW_027114372.1:5924-7272 GCF_000696795.3 Halyomorpha halys | reverse complement strand
CTCTAGAAAAATAACAGTTATAAAAGTTTGTTAATTATAGCAAAATAAAAAATCAATAATTCCTGTAATCCACATAAATTAATCAACCTGGCACCGCTGCAGACATGAGGTTAGCTTAGGTGACACCCAACTCACTCACGTTGGTTCCTGCTCTGGTGTTGCATCCTGAAGACAAAACAGTTTTGGTTTATTCTTTAGAAAATAAACCTACCAAATCCGTAGTCCCCACTATTTGATAGGGAGTGAACTACCTTCTACATACTTTCTCATTATTCGTTCCTTTCTCACTGACAGATTATTTAAAGTAAACCACAATGGTTCCTATTCATCCCTCTACTTTCAGTCCGCTGGTGTTCCTCAGGGTAGTATCCTCGGTCCCATCCTCTACACAATCTAACAGCAGACATCCCAACCAATCCTAACACTATCCTCACCACGTATGCCGATGACACATGTGTGCTCGCTGTTAATAATAACCCTTTAATTGAATCCAAAACTCTTCAATCCCTTATCACAGCCCACGAAGAATGGTGTCGCAATTGGAGGATAAATAAAATAAATTCCAACAAATCCCATCAAATTACCTTTACCCTACGTCGTAAACCTACTGACTGCCCTACAGTATACTTCAATAATGTTGCCCTTACCCTGTTGAACAGATCCGTTACCTTGGACTACATCTGGACAAACGACTAACCTGGAATCCTCACACAAAACTGAAAAGGCAGGAAACTAAACGTCGATTTCGACTATAACAGCACTTATTACTATTATTATTACAGCACAGGACAAACGGCCCAACTTCCAATTCATTACAAAAGACTGATTTACACGACAATTATAAGGCCTATCTGGACATACGGCGTTGACCTTTGTGGCTCCACTAAACCTTTCCTTTAGTGGAAACATTACTAAAACATTCCTCTCGTATCCAATCCATCGTATAATCCAAAATGCTCCCTACTTTGTCACAAATAAAATCATCCACAAAGATCTTAATGTTCCATTTGTAACCGAGCCCTATCTAGCCCGAACCAGATAACAATCCTTCCATTACAAACTCCCTAACCACTCAAATCCATTAGTTTCTAATCTTGCTTCGTCTTTTATTCCGAACAATCCTGCGAGGCGTCTGAAAAGAAGATGGCCTGGAGACCTTATATTGTAAAAATGTTTTTAGAGTGCAACCATTGGGTAGTTTCTCTACAAGTTTGTAACATACCATTATGATTTCCTCAAGTTTACTTGATGTATTTATGTACAGTTGTAAATATCAATAAATAAATTAAAAAAACAAAAAAAAAACAATATAGAGCTTTTCAAAAAGGTCATGTGTTATAAAAAGTGC
>NW_027114372.1:3561-3938 GCF_000696795.3 Halyomorpha halys | reverse complement strand
AAAGACTACAGATAATGTTAATGAAAGTTAATGAAACAAACTGCACAACCATAATCGAATATTTAATTTAAAGTTCGATGGTTTGTAATTAGTCATCATAGATTACTGCAGAAAAACAAAACGCCTCTAAACGTCATATATGAATCTAAATTTTTCTATTATCATTTGATCAAAATTGAAAATCTAACCAAAAGAAAATCAACATGGAAAAAGTAGATTTCTAATCTATAAAGTAGTAAATAATAAGGATAATCTAAAGCTTTATGGCACCTAATGAGGTTACTTACAATCGTGACGATCGTATGTTTTAGAAATATTATAAGCGATATGGCACGGCATCAGAAACTCATTATGTAATGGTAGTTTCATCTCAGCAT
>NW_027114372.1:0-546 GCF_000696795.3 Halyomorpha halys | reverse complement strand
GAACGAAACGTTGGTTCATAATAAATAGTTTAATTATTATTTGAGTTTATGTTTTTTTTTTTACCGCACTCGCACAAAGGAAGATGGTCCTCCTTTTATAAATCATTATTATTAGTTTATTAGGTCATTAATAAGGAAAACGAGTATGTCTTTCGAAACAACAAATAAGTTTTAATTAAAACAATATTATATTCAAAGTATACATAAACATAAAACATACAAAAACTTTTTAGTTTAAAATAAAATCAGAAGTATAAATGAGAATTAAACAGGATTTGAATAAACTAAACAGATATAAATAAAACTTTTTTTGAGGATAGCCTAGGACATATTTGGTAGCAACAATCTCTTTGTAAGGTCCACCTGTAGATAAATTTGTTCCACTGCTCTTGATGTGTCTCCTTCATAAACTTAATCCGCAATTCATGTTTTTCCATTTTTTTTTCGAAACCGCTTGTTTAACAAGATAATTTATATTTCTTTGCAGTATATATTTTTTCTTTTTACAAACGAACATTTCAGAAGTCATTATATGAAAATTTGATA
>NW_027114371.1:0-4058 GCF_000696795.3 Halyomorpha halys | reverse complement strand
AAAAGAAAGAAAGAAAACGGGATACATGTTAAAGTGGATAAAAGATACACAGTAATATAGATAGTAAAAAAAATTAGCTAAAATAAATATAGAATGTTTAGAAATGTGAATAAGGAAGGACAAAGAAGAAGATAGAGAGTAGATGAGAGTGGGGGGGGGGGGTAGAGAAAGAAATATAGTAAAAGAAGCAGAGAGACTTACATAGGTGAAAGTTCCGTGTAAATGGAATGGGTACCAACACATGCGGTGCATAGAGAGAAAACGAGTAAATAAAATACGTTAAAACAAGCGAAAATCGTTACCGGCATGTATAACTTCGAACTGACAATTATAGCAAGTAGGTTTATGAAACTTTAAGACAGTTAAATCGAGTAATATTTAACTGTCTTAAAGTTTCCTCTTCCCGTTTTAAGCTGATATTTCAAAAGTGATATAAGCCCGCCCCTCCCCGGAGGTCTTAGTGAGGCGGGTCCGGCGGGGAAGGATTGCCGTTTTTTCTATAATGATTTCCTCTTGTGACATTGTGAATATCTACCAATATACTATGATTGACTATTTGGATAAAATAAATAAAGTAAAAATAAAAATTAAATTAAATGTTTATAGAGTAATATTATAAAATAGCTAGTGTGAAATTTATAATTATGAGAATGAAAGGTCAGACAATTGTAGAAATATATAGTTAAGTTAAATAAATAAGTGATTACAAAGATGAGGGGAAAAATTACCTGAAGATGATAGGTTGCTGTAGAAAATAATAAAAAGGGAAATTAACGTAGAGAAGGTGGGAAGTCAGTAACAAATAAATTATCGAGAAAGAAAAATTATAGGTGTTCTAATAAATTGACTATTTAGGAATAGGTTAGGGATTGATGTCTGTCACTTTTGTTTTTAAGAGGAGAAGATTCTAATTGTATATAAATACTTTCAGAGAGTTGTAGTTTGACATGGTTAGGGACGGTGGCTAGAATGGAAGTATTATTTTTACTGCTTTATTTTTCGAACCTCGTCCAGAGAATTATCCTTTAATGGAAAACTTTTTTGTTTCTTCCTTGAATTGATTGAGTCGTTGAACGGTAAAAATGGTAGTCGGAATGTATGCGGCTTCAGCGCACTTACACCGCCTCTACTGGCTCATTACCAGTGACCAGGTGAGAGGGATGCGCTGGGATCTCAAAGAGCCCTGATCTTCCTCTCACATATGTGAGATAGAGTGGGCTCGCAGATCCTCAGCTTAACAGAGTAAATATTGTATATAAGAGTATAAATGTGACTAGTAATTATTTTTATTTTTTATCCTTCTGTTCATATTTAGTTAGAGTGAGATTTTATGTATTTTTTCATTTATTTACTTATTTTATTTTGTTATGAATGTGAACAGTTGTTACTATTATCTATTACCCTACAACTTTGTGGCAGGTTGTAATATTTATCAATAAATAAAGTTATGAAATTAAGAAAAAAAAGATAGGTCTTCTAAGGTAATTGGACGGCTATAAATGCGGTTAACATACCAAATAATAAGAAACCACTCACTTAGCCGATTTAGGATATCGATTTACTTGTCAATACCTCTGATAGGCACTACCAGCCTTAAGACTCCAACATAACCCGTCGCCAAGAAGTAAGAGCATCGCATCCCATGTTGTTGTGCAAGTGGCTTCCATTATTAGGTCGAGTGATTGATTGCTTCTGCTATCAATCCCTCAATTCCCAGATACAGCTCATACCCACCACGGCGGATGTCATCCCCTAACACCACATGTTCGGTCGACGTGTCCGAAAAACGAAAAACAACCCCGACCATCTGCCGATGATGAGGATTTGAGTGATTGCCTAAACTGGATGATCCGTTCCGAGCCCGGAATGGAGTTGATGAAGATGTCGGATCAACGTTGGGGGAGAGGGAAATGCAAATCCTTTGAGGGCGAAAAATTACGGTGAAATGGTAGTTTTCAGAGATGCCAAACCAGTCATTAATACTGTATTTTTGCAATATACTGGAACACGACAACATGGTTGGCATTTTAAATACAATAGAACTTCGTTAAAAATAATACTATAAAACGCATTCGACCAGGCCCATGTTTCATAATAAAGTACAAACAAATACTATTAGTCTTAGTTGTACTTTAGTACTTTTTAACTCCTCTAAAAGCACTAATAGTCATGCCTATTATGAAAAAAAGGTATGAGAGTTATTTCCAAGTTGCTTCTATACTTGTACTTATGAACTAATACTATTAGCTACCAGTGATGCGGCGAGAGGGATGCGCTGGGATCTCTTGAGCTCTGCTCTACCCCTCACACGTGGGGGATAGAATGGACTCAGGGATCCTCAGGTCGATTGTGTAAATATTGTATATATTATTTTATCATTATGTTATTTTATTTATTTATTTTTCATACAGATAGTTTGATTATGTTCATCTTGTCTATTCTTTTGTTTGTAGATATTTTAAGAGATTTTTTTATTATTATTTCACAAAGTTTAATTATCGTTCTTTTTTTTTTAGTAGTTATTACTTTTTTTTCTTTTTAGTATGTATGAGATCATTCATCACTATTACCTATTGCCCACAACTGTGTGGCAGATTGTAATATCTATCAATAAATAAATCTATCAATAGAAGAAAAAAAATACTATTAGCTTTCATTATGAAACAGGGCCCAGATGGTATAAAAGATGTATCTAGAATTAAAATGTATTTAAACTACTATATATCCATACTACCAGATTGTATAATTTTATTCAATC
Organism: Halyomorpha halys; assembly: GCF_000696795.3. Taxonomy (NCBI): domain Eukaryota; kingdom Metazoa; phylum Arthropoda; class Insecta; order Hemiptera; family Pentatomidae; genus Halyomorpha; species Halyomorpha halys. Next base: position 1,300 of record NW_027114371.1, on the reverse strand, counting down.
CGATGGACACTTCAGAAAACTGATTGTAATTAACTGTATCAGCTTCCTAGTAAAACAAATTGAAATTATCAGCCCAAAAGACTAAAATTATGAGGAGAATAAAATATAAATTACTACTACCAGTGACTATGGGTCAGGCTGAAGGTGAGCATTTCAAAAACTTCATTTCCTGAAAATGTTAGTAAAAAGTCATAATTTTGAGCTGCAAATAGTCATAACTACTTACCGGTAACTTGTGGTGTTAATAACTTAAGTAGTACACCGTAAATAATAACATTACTAGTACACCGCGCAAGGATAAAATTAATTATTGTTCAAACAAATCATACAAAAATAAAAATTTTAAGATGACGGAGTGAAGGAAAAACGCATGGATGTATAATTTTTATTTTATTTTTTTTCACTGACTACAATAAACACTGAGACATATTTCATAATGAAATCCTCATTTAATAACCGACTTAACCAGCCGATTAATTGAAAGAAATAATCAATTGTAGATCGAAAACAAATTTTAAAAGTTCCTTACCTAGGGGTTGGACATAGCCAGAGTTCAAAAAAGAATTAAAAATCTTTTTTAATTTTTAATTTCATATAATATATTGGAGTTCTATCAATGGGTAGATTCTCCACATGTTTGTATCATGTCACTATGTCACCTACAGCAATTTTACTTGTTGTATATATGTTATACAGTTGTAAATAACAATAATTAAATGATTAAAAAAAAAAATTATAAATTCATTTTTGAGTTAAAAAAAAGCCTCCATAGAGAAATAGTTCTAATTTTTTCTAATGACTGGTGCTCACGAAAGAATGGACCAGACACATTTTCAAATGAGGCTCTTTATATATTATATAAAATCATATAACTCGTCAGAATAAAAGAATAAGATATATTATCAAAGTAATATGAATAAAGTAAATCATATTGGACATAATAAATAATAACGCTGTAAAACGAACAAGATATAAAGAATGTTATATAAATAATTCTGTACCACTACAACCATTGTTATTTTATTATACTGGGTCAGGAATGCAGTATTTTGTAAGGAAGTACTGTTACTTAACCATTGGTTGTGCTTGGAGGTGATTTTTTTTCAGAATCACTCTCGACCGCGAGATTATTCACCCATTAAGTGTACCCACTTAATGAGATAGGGTGATTCCCGGAGGGTTCCCAAACCCACTGTGTTGACTCATGGCTACGTTAGCAGTATATATATATAACTTTCAACCTTAGTCAGCTAATCGAATAATATAAACAGAGGAGAGGGACCAATAAATTCATTCTGTT
>NW_027114370.1:4244-4638 GCF_000696795.3 Halyomorpha halys | reverse complement strand
ACAGCGAGCACACATGTGTCATCGGCATACGTGGTGAGGATAGTGTTAGGATTGGTTGGAATGTCAGCTGTATAGACGGTGTAGAGGATGGAACCGAGGATACTGCCTTGGTACACCAGTGGACTGAGAATAGATGAATAGGAATCGTTGTGGTTTACTTGGAATAATCTATCGATGAGAAAAGAATGAATGATGAGAAAGTATGTAGGAGTTAGGAATTTACGGAGTTTGTAAAGCAGTCACTCGATCAAAAGTCTGTTCTACATCACACGAAAGAGACGCCCACGCAGTAGGGATGAGATATCGATATCGATATTATCGAAATATCGATATTTTGTCTCCGATATCCGATATTTTAATATCGATATCGAGTAACCGATAATATCGGAATATC
>NW_027114370.1:0-704 GCF_000696795.3 Halyomorpha halys | reverse complement strand
AAAATAATTCAAATATAAGAAAAACAGTTTTAAGATTAAATAAAAAAAGTAATTAATAATATAATTTTTAATAGATATATTATTTATGCCCCAAAAAAAATTATTATTTTCTAAGATATCAATGCAAAATTTCAGTTGCAATTGCCAAGGAATTTCAATAACAAAAAATAGTGCCAATAAAAATTTGAAATATTAAAAAAAATGATTATAAAATTAAATAACTTTAACTTTTTTTTTTTAGTTTAATTTATTATACTACTTGAAAATAATTAGTTACTTTATGCTCTTGGGATAGGAAAACCACGATTTTATTATGCCTTTAAAATCATATTTTTTATCCTAATAAAAAAATCGAAAAACATTTTTTTAAATTTTTTTTTTGAAAGAAAAAAGATTTTAAATTAATTGGATTATACTATTTTTTAAAATAGAAAAAATATATAATTTCAGATAATGGATATAATGAATTAATAATTAAATTTAGTGATATCAAAAGAAAGAAAAATATCGTAAAAAATAATTCAAATATAAGAAAACCATAATTAATGTTAAATAAAAGAAAAAGTAAATAAAAGTTTTAATATACATATTATATACGTCACAAAAATATTTATTACTTTCTAAGATATCACTGCAACATTTTAGTTGCCATTGTTAAGGAATTTCAATAACAATAATAGTGCCAATAAAAATTAGAAATATTA
>NW_027114369.1:874371-903747 GCF_000696795.3 Halyomorpha halys | reverse complement strand
TTATTATTATTAATATTATTAGTTTTAAAAAATTATAAAACAATTTTACGAGTTTTTAATTTATTAATTATCAGTATGATTATTTATTTCTATTACTCCTAAATGTTCAATCGATTTAATGTTAATTAACTCCCGCATATATATTTAGTGTTTACAATTTTATTTTTAAATAACTGATATACTGATTTATATACTGAATAATGTTACTAACTTTTATATTTGTAATACTTAATTAAGTAAAACTTTCATGATACAGTATTGTCACAGAACACGTTTTTTCTAATTTCATTTTTGTCACAAACCCCAGAACTAGATTCGATAATAATTATATTAATTATTTACTCCATTTATTTAAAGTGAAGTATCTACACCATAAATGTTAATAATTTTTATTTTTAAAAAAATTGAATTTTTTTCGTTTATGCAAGAAAAAAAAACAAAAAAAAAACAATATTCATAATTTTTAATTTATGTGATTGTAGTTTTGTTTGTATTTTGTTTCTTTTTAACAGAAATTTTTATTTTTTATGTTAAACTCACAGATTAATTTTTAAACTTTATTTAGTGTTTACAATTTTTAAAGCTAACTTAGTCTTAAACCAGCTGTTCTTTACCTAAAGTTTTTCTTGGTGTAAAAGAAGAAGAGCGTAAAATGTTAATAAAAAGTTTCGAATCTGAGTACAAATTGGTTTTTATTTTCCGCATAAATAAAAATCTTCTCTACCTTCCGTAACGAGGAAACAAAAAGAAACATCATAAACATTAACTAATTAATAAAAACATACATAACAATTAAAGTCTTAAATGAAAATGATATTTCTTTTTAGATATTGATTTAACTATTTTTACCAAGGTTATTATGTACGAATGAAAAAAATCATTTCGGCAACTCTATAATAAACTAATTTTATCAAATAGCGGTTCTGACGTCAGTCACACATACTAAAACCAAATTGATCGGACGTGTCCTATTTCCCATCATTTGAAGTTACTGCCCATTTCAATTAAATTTTATTGCTTTTTTTATTGTTGGTTAACTGATACGCACTATTCATTGATTTATTGTATCTGTTTATTTGTTAGTCAATTATAGTGTGGTCTAGATATGTGCCAAAATATTTGTTTATCATTGGAAAATACTATTCCTAATTCATGCTGTATGACAATTGACGTTGTTCGATTAGGAGAAACCATTTCATAAGTACTTAAATTTTTACAAGATTTTTAGAAAAGATATATTTTTTTAATACTCAACAAAAAATCAACTTCTCCGATGGAATATGTATAATTCAAGTGGGGAAAAAAAAATTTAATTGCTACAAGCCATCTCACTAAACACCCCTCTCAGAGTTATGCGATGAAAATATTTTTACATCAAAAGAACCTCCATCTTCTTCCTGGAGTATTTATAGCTGCGGATAACTAATGACTGAGTAATTGTTTAAACAAATAACACTCTTTGGTGATTTATTCGGTACTAAATTGAAAGCGGACGCGTGGCAAAGGCGGCGAACCGGTATCCCATTATTTCTCATTTGTCGTGAGTCATCCTTCCCGCCAAAAAAGATCCGAAGAACGCGGTAAAACTGTAAATCAGGTGGAGGTTATCTTACTGTCGGAAATAGCTGAAGCTTGTCGATGTATGGAAATTAATAACTCCGGAACGAAATAGAAAATTCTATTTTTATTTTGAGTAACGGAATTCGTAAAAAATACTTATTAATAACTATTATGCAGCAATTACTTATAAACTACAGAAAAAAAATATGATATTTTTATAAAATACCTAAATTAAGCTTTGAAAGTTAATTAATTCTATATAGTTGTTCGATCACAGTTCACAAATATCTCACCAATTTAGAGTTCAACATGTTTAAGAAATTAAGAAAAAAACTGAAAATTATTTATGAAAATCTACATTTAGCCCCACAGAACAAATACAATCACCATGCTGTAAGCTTGAAAAAACAGTCGCCCATTAACTCGTCCTAACACTAACTGCTTTATACCTCTACTCATATCTCTGCTCATACTTCTTTATTAATAAAAGAAATTAGTAATTACAATTATTCCTCTCTTAAATTCTACTCCAATTTCAAAAAAAAAAAAATTGCTAATCTATTTATTTTATGTATATATAATTTTTTTTTCGGTGTCGGTTTTTTGTTTAAATTTGTCCTACTGTGGTCACTCGGTATTTTGGAAGATTCATAAATTAAATACAATTTATATTATATGTAACCTAATATTGTATGATTGTAAGGAGGGGTTTTCGTAAGCATGTGAAATAATAATTTTGTTATTGTAAATTTGTAAATAATTTTTTTTTATTGTTATTATTATTTATTAATTGGAATTTTTTACTTTGTTTATTTATTTGATTACATTTTTAGCAAGTTTTATCTACTTTCACTTAATATAAAAAATCGTATTTTAAGGTTTCTTTTGGTGAAAATAAAGAACATAAACTATTTCTGTCAATAATACAATAGTTCAACAATAGATAACGATTCAGGGCTTCGCGGGTGCCATCAGGAAAGATTTTTTTAGATTCCAACGCCTACCTCTATGTTTTTCTTTATTTTCTTTTAATTATTTATTAAATTCTTTATTATTTATACATTGCACTGTTCATTATATTTAACAATGAGAATTGGATATTTATTTAAAATAGACAGAATTAAAAGTACTAATTAGGAATTTTTTTAAAAAGTTCAAGGCAGTACGATACTTGCAATATAATTAACTAATATGTTGGGATCAGAATATGCATTACTAAACTACTGAAATTGTATGTACTATGAGATACATAAATAAATAACGTGGATTGTTTCTTTTTTTTCTTTTTTCAAAACGTTATTAAAATAAAAAATAATTGGTGTAGTTGAATATTAAAAATAAATTTAATGGCTTATGTTGGTAATTACCAAAAAAATAAGGCAGTAGAGGAGTTAAACTCTTTGTCTGCTTGGAATGTAGTTTAACATTTTTTTACTGTTGATAGGTAGTGTAATTAAAAATGTACAAGTTATCCAATAACCAGAATTAAAAATAATTAAAAAAAAATAATAATAGACGATCCGAGTTAACACACCTTGTATCTTTTTATTGTTAGGGGTCGGTTCTCTTATATTTACTCACTACGATTATTTACATAATTCAGTTTGAATAAAGCTAGACGTGTCGATAACGTGTCAAACTGGAATAATTCATTACCATTAATAAATTATTTATCAGGCCTCCTGTGTAAACCTAATTGAAACGCTGTTTATTTTATGCGGCCTTATTATAATTTAAAGATAAAATATCCATAAACACGACACCTATGGTTATTTATTATATTTTTCGCTGCCGAGATTGATTTTGTTTCATTTTTTAAATTTATTTTTTTTTTTTTTAATTGAATTTTAATGTTGATTTTATTTAAATATCCACTGTACAAGGGCCGTTTAATGATTTTAATCGAACCGATATTCAATTACCTTTCAACGCCTGGGGTCATACTGCGCGTCGCGTTCTTATTTAATCTCATTATGTATTTAAGTTTAAACGAGGCGCCGCTTATCGCATCAATTCATTAAAATTACTGATAACATTCCAATCATAACAAGGAAATAATGATCAAAGGTGTCTGAGCCATTTTTAAACTTTATGTTACCCAATAATTGTTTTTTTTTTTTATTAGGACCACGCCGTTTTTACCTCATTGGAGGTTTTTATGCAATAAACCTTTTAATATATTATAAAATATTGATGTTTTGGTAAAAAGTTATCTTACACCATTTTGTCAATTATAAAAATTCAATAATTAATATTTAAAATGTATTTTTAACATTAAAATCAAAAGCATCAATGCTTTAAACAGTTTTATTGGTGTTCTTCAAGTTCTTTAGATGTAATTATATATTTCGAAAGACAATTTTTTATAATTAAAACACATACTTTTATACTAAGCTTAGCTAATAAATAATAAGTACTAATAATAAAAAAATTAAACCTTAATACATGAATGTTTATATTTTTATGCTAGAAAAATACGACATTCGTTGGACCTCTGTTATATGAAAGTTATTTTATAATTTATTTTTCTCCTTACCTCCTTTATTAAATAGATAAATAACATTATCAGTTTTTTTTTTTCATACCCTCCTGTAATGATGTTATTGAATATTGGGAACATACATATAGAAGGTATGCTATATGTATATCTGGGTGTTAAGGATACCTTGGATTGCCTTTTGGCATTATAAGGTTAGGTGGGGTCCAATGAAGGTTGTAACTTGGTTGGCTTACGCTAGTGGATTATTGGAACGGGGAGGGGCCATTCCGCTGGTATATAATATAATGTTATAAATAATAATATAATGATAAATAACATTACCAATATATTGATAGTGAATATATTAATATTTAGAAAGAACATAACAAGACAGAAAATAACATAATTGGGGAGGGAGAATACTAATAAAGAGCCTATTTTTTTTTTTTTAAACAATCATATATTGTTTTATTGTTTAATAAGAAATAATATGGATTTAATTTAGATCCAAAAATAGGTCTGTGTGGATATTGAGGATGAATCATTTCATCTTGCCTTAATTTATGTAATTTTTCAATTAAGTTTCCACTGGATCGCAATGGTGGAATTTATTTTATCTAGTGAGGGTCTATTGATTTTTTAATCTTCTCCAGCATATCTAACTTTGGGATTTCCTACGGAGTAGAGTATTATGTTTTAAGTATTCTGACACTAAATCAGATTTTTAAACGAATTCATATCTTGTACTTTTTTGACACGACAGATTTTAAAGACTTCAGTCACTGAAAATCACTAACGATTGTTTTACTCTGTTTGGAAAGTCGAAAAAAAAAACTTACTATACTAGAAAATAAAATCGTTTTAGAATCTAATTACCAACAAGAATCTGTCTTCATAATTTCAGTGTCCTTGATTGACCGAGGAGACTGAATGGCTGTCAGTATGATAATGCTTTAATTATAATAACGGATTTTAACTCGAAATTGAATTCTGAAACGGTTTCGTCCTTTGAGGTTTTTCGATTTAGTTTTCAAATAATTAATCGAAACTTACATTTATAAAGCAAGAAGCTTTTTTTATATGCATATTAACGTGAGAGTCTAGCATATTTAAAATCACAAAGAAAAAAAAATTAAGTTGTTAGTTACAAAAAGTACTTTTAATCTAAGAAACAAACTAACGCCGTATTTCAATTTCAAATTTTGCCAATTTCAGACGCTTTTTAAAATCTTAAAGTCTCATATTCCCGTTTTAAGTCAATGTTTCAAAAGTGATGTAGGACCGTGTTGTTTGTTGTGTTGTGATCTCTTCTTGTGAGATTGTTAAATTTCGTACATCGACCAACTTACTAGCTACAACTGTCTGAAAATTCAGATAAGTGAGGCCACGAAGGGTTTCACAGCGTTTCTTAGTTTGACTAGTTTCGTGAAATTTGTTTAAATGTTCATACTACGAGCCATAAACAATTTCCTCTATTTTCTATAAATTTTAGATCTATAACTTTTTGGAAATGGCTACAATGGGTACAATTTATATACAAACCTTGTGCATAAAGTTAACTAATGAATTAAACTGGATGTGAATTACCACGTGCAGTCTGAAAGTTAAAGTAGTTTTTTCACTTTGGAAACTTTAAATTAAATTTTTTGACAATATTTCTCGAAATACTAAGATAAGTATGTTTAGCCACAATTTAAACGCTTCTTTAAAATTCCGATCATGCTTTCAAATCATGTAATTTGCTCCGTGGTATAAAGTGTTATTTATGCATAAAAATAAATGTCATAATAACAGTAAACAGATGAACATCTTATATGTATTATTTTCAATAATGGCCCTCTTTTCCAAATAAGAATATAAAATGCTAATGAGGAGCACTTAAAGATGTGATATTCCTCCTTTTACGTCTGACCATAAGGTTCTTGCGAAACGATTGGAATGCGGGGACATCAAATTTTTGATGTGCTAAAATGTTGTCTGTTCCGAATTCCTGTCTTTCGAATGGACAGATGTTACAAGGTTCTTTTTACTTGTTCCCTGAATTCCATTACCGGTTTTTAGCTTCTGAAGGTTCGTTTATGGCAAATTCCATATTGACTTTCCCAATTCGTAGGTGAACATCAAAGCATTTTATTTTATTTATCTAAGATACATTGCTATTTATGAGTTATTCATTACGTTTTGATCCAATTTTATTTTTTTATGGATGACTATTCACTTTACAGTGGTAGAGCAAATGGTTTCCGAATAAAATTAAGACTAATTATAAAAATGAAATAACATAATTATATGGGTGCAATTAAGAAGGATAGTTGGAAAACAATTAATGCCGAGGAAAAATAGAAACAATAAAAAGAAGAATTAATTTCACAATTATTAACGTCATTAAGTTTAGCTTTTAATTTGAAAAGTAAAATATATGTATATCTAATGTATGTATACCTAATATGAGATTATATACCTTTAGTGCTTTTTTTGTCATACATTTCGGGCATATCTAGTTCTTGGCTGAAACTACCATAAATCTAGAATTTTATTTATATGGAGTCAAACCGAAATTAATCATAGTTCTATCATTACACAGTGGTTGAAACCTCAATTTTTATCGTGTTAATAATGTTTATATTTTTAATAAAACTTAGATCAATTTAAACATGGATATAACCTGACTTCCTCTGAGAGATGTACCTATCGCAAGACTAAAAAACGCTCTTACGGTACACGATTAACTAGGTTTATCTTGATATAAACTAGGTTTACCCCGTAATTGATTGACGGGTTAGATTGAGCTTAGTGCAAAACTATCCCTAACTCCAGATCTAGCGAGATCCAGAGATCTATCTAATTTCTTTCCATATATCAAATAGAAAACTTTGTTCCATTAATATTTATTTTCTGTGCATTGTTTTAAAAACAAATTATCAAATATGATACTCATGTATTGGTTCTAACATATTATAAAATTAAATAGCTTATAGTCTTTAAAAAACTTATTATTTTATGAATAACTTCAATGATCATATTTCGAAAAAAAAAAATCATTAAATAATGATAAACTGGAAATTAAATTTTTAATCTGAAAAACAATAGTGGCTTAAACTGGGAACCAAATAAAAATTTATTCAAAATTAAATTATTAATTTAACGAAAATTTATTGATAAATTACATATATAAATAATTAATTAATATATTTTTCTCATTTTCCAGGTTCCTCGAACAGCAGTGCCTAGTGTTCTCTTTTGGTAAGTACCATATTCCCTAAGTAGCATGCTCATTTATTTAATACTATTTTAATCCTTCTTGTAACCAATCCCTACAATTCGATATCCTTTTTTTTATTTTATTTTTTTAAAATCTCGAGTGCTCCTTGATATGTCACAAATAAAATCCTCAATAATATTTATATCCTATGATAGTTACACATCCTGTAATATACTCCGTACCCACAAAAAAATATCCTCTTATGTGTTCTCTCATTCCTGTCAACGCCCGATAATCTTGCTATCTGAAAAGAAATCGGCCACGTGATCATCTTAAGTCGGATTAAACTCTTACAGATCAGTTATAAATAAAAAAAAATTGTATTTCTTTAAACCTTCGTATTGAGGGCATACTTTATAACAATTGAGTTTTTAAAAGATTGGAATGCTTCAAGGTTCCTTAGGACGTTGCTCTGCACAAGAATACTGTATTTTAAAAAGATATTTTTCAATTTTCATTTTTTGTAGAATATATATATATTGTTATAATATTGCTTAAAAAATTTTTTTTGTTAATTCTAGTATTTAATTAAATATAATAATATTGAGCCCTAATATTGATGGAAATTTATTAAATAATTAATATTAAAAATACTACTGATTTTTCAATATAATTTTTTTTTTCCGTAAAAGAATTTCAAAGATATAAGAGCATCAGACATGATTCTTTAATTTACTCTGCCGGAGAGATTTATAGCTTTTCTGATTACTTGAAATCTGTTCTTTCAGATTCCCAAATTATTCATGTATTATTTCATTTTTTTTTAAAATTTATAATTTAATTTTATATTTAAGTTGTGTTCAACGCATTTAAATATTCATTTGATAATAAATTTGTTAAATCATTATATAGAAGCTGATATACGACATGAATTATTTTTAAACTTACAATATTGTAAGGCAAACATTTAATATCTATATCCTTGAAGAAAAACTGTAAGATTGAAGAAAATACATTAAATGTTTTTTATATATCCTATATTTTAGGATATATAAAATATTTAATATCCTTTTTTTTATGAATGGATTTAGGGAAAACCATTATTTAAATAATTAATATTAAATGTTATTATAATATTCAATATTTCTATGACTCTGATCGAAGTTGAAATCATTTAAAAATTTCCTATTTTGGCATTATCATCTCCTACTATCAAACGAAAATATTGAATTTTTATACAATGTTGCTCTTTGTTTTTTTTTTCATATAATCGCGTGAACTGTTTTTTATATTTACACTTATTTGTTTAGAGCACGTATGAATTTGAGGTAAAGTCTAGTATTTAAATAATAATTGAACATTACAACAGTGTTGAATATTTCAACGAAAATTGATAAATAAAGTCACACAATTTATCTGAAACATTCCCTATTTTTGTATTATTGTCCCCTACGAACAAGCGATCATTTTGAACTGTTATACAAAACAGTCTCTTTATAATGTATATTAATATATATAGTAATATATTTTGGAAAACGAGGTCCGATTATTGTTTATATTATTTTTTATTAGTAATATTACTCACAGGGTTGAAGTTGACGGACTACGTAGAACAGCGCCGATGGTTCAGCGCCGACATTGCGAAGAGGCACATACTATCTGACGAGGACTGCACAGACTGAGCGCCAGTCCCCCACTGTCTCCTTTATATCTATCCGCTTATCTCATGAGGTGGCGTTCCTATCGCTCTATTTATTAGCGTTCTTATTGTTTATAAATATTGTTTTTCCTGTCACTTTTTTTTTTATATTATTAATTATATTCTAGGTAATAATGGGGGGATCAATAGATAAATAATTGGTATTTATTTATGAATGGAAGGGATAACGATGTTTAAATGGAAAAAACAATAATATTTCTTTAGCTTATCTAATTAAGAAGTTTAATTATCACTAAATGATTATATTTATATACATAATAATAATTAAAATCTGAATAAAAATAATTCTAAACTTATTCTTTCTTTAATTATTTTATATATTTTTTAATATAGACATATGTAACTTTTCTGGTCCTTTTTAATTTACTCTTATATACAATTTTTCCTTATCAACTATTTTTTTTTTTTTTTTTTTTTTTTTACGTCTCCTAATTCGTGAATAATTTTAACGTAAGCTAGTTTTTATTATTATTTTATATAAAAGTTTGCATTTCATAAATATTAATGTTCTAAATACTATATTATCACATCGTATTTTATTCATATAATCAAATTTACATTTCTATGGTTTACATAAAGACGCATAATACATATGTGTAATTATTTTAAGATTATGTTTGGAATAAATAAAATTTAAAATCTTAAACATAATAACCTCACACGTTTCGTCTTATCGCAGAAGGAAGCAGCTTTTAAATCTTATTTAAACCGCGGAAAATTTTATTTCCCTTTATGTTTATTGCATTTATGTTTCTGTTCCAAGGGATGAGGTGTGAAGCTCAACTCGTTACCATATATTTCCAGATATCTGAATAAGTAAACTTAGGTTCTTAGATATATATGATTTAAATAAATGATTGTATCATAAATAATGTAAATATAAAGTTCGTAAGCTTCTAGAATAAATAAAATACAGTCTCTTAATATAGGAAAAGGATTGTGAGAGATTGCCAATGGCTTTTAAGTTGTTTTACCCTTATAAATGGGGTGGCCCATGTATTTTTATTTAGATATTTAATCCCCCCTCTTCTTTTGCTATTAATGTTATTATAAATAAATTATGCTATACTTTTTTATATATAAGTATCCGATTCCTCCGCCCATCTAAACTTTTTATTACGCTTATTTTTATTTTTATTATTATTATTATTAATTGTTGTTTTTGGCTGTTTGAAATTTAATTATCCCTTATGAATATATAAACTTTATCTTTGGCCGACGTTTCGGACTACTGCCCATTTTCACGATGTTTTGATGTTTTTTTTTAGTAACAGTTCAATACTTCTTCACGAATGCTAATAAAACCCTAATAATTGGAGTCGGCCGCATTGATTCACATTTTGAAGACTTATATCTTTAATAATATTTTTATAGTTTTCTTATATATAAGTATCTTCAATTCCTCTTTTCACTCTGACTTCGTTTAATATTATTTTCCTTTTTTTTTTGTATAGCAGAAGAAGGGTTGAGTAGTTAGAAGCCTGGTGGTTATCAGAATCAAGTTTTAATAATAGTAACCAGGCACACTAGTTTATAAATCAATTACAGAAATAAAATATAAAAGTTTGTCTGAGATAGCTAGAAAATTATTAGTATTCAAAATATTTATCCTAGAAAGAATAGAGATATCAGTTTATAGGTTTTTTTTATTTATTTTTTTCAATTTAAAGGAGAAAGTTATAAACTAATAATCTAGCAACTTTATTTTAGATTTACTATCGAATTAGTAATTGACTATTCCATAAAAAGTTAATGTATCCACTTCTGCAATTAAAGTTTTTTTTTTAATAAATCCAAAATTTAAATTTTCCCGTGTTAACGTTATGATATATACTTGAGATGCCCCACAATAATTTTTAAATAATAATTTCCTAAAAAGTGGAAATATCTACATCAAATAGAAATTTCTCAATTATTTTTTTTTATTTTTCCTAACATTCTATATTCGGAATATTACATTGTAACATATCGTATGATATAATACATACACAAATAAGATAATAAAAATTAAATACACTACTGTATAATATTCAACGTTTTAAAATGTCAATTAAATATCGGTTGAGTGTACTAGCGACTCCAATATGACAGTTTGAATTGCCAGAAGGCAAAATGTAAACATACTTTATGGGTAGTCATCTGCTTAAATCAATCTCGTTTGAAGCGCCGTCAAACCTTATTGGATAAATGTTTTATGTTCCGCAGTCAGATTCTTAATGTCTCTCATCGTCTTCTTCGGTGACCTTGTACCTCAGATGAGGAAAGCATTGGGTATTTGAAGCCTAAATCCACCTAAGAGCTGTGGGTTCAAGAAAAAATTTTTATTGTTTTACTTCTTACGTTCGATTAAATTCGATTAATCGATTAAATTTAACATAATTAAAAAGTAATTTGTTTTCTTTTTTCTTTTAGCAATATTTTGTTCAAATGTAGCAATTATTAGACCCGCGTATGTGCAGGACAAGTAGTTAGTAATAAATTATAATATACTCATATTTTTTTGCTCTCTAAGGCATTAAAGATTAAAAATTTCCGTTATTTTCAAGGATACCTGAGTATTTATGTCTAGAAGGTGTCTGAAAGGTGTCTGCGTTAGATTACTCATTTAGCGCTGATTAGTAAATGGAAAATATTTTGTTAAATAGTTTCTAATTTTCACTTGTTCATTACATGAGAGATTAAAAACTAAACACATTATTACTATAAAGAATTACTAATTAAGATTTATAAAAAAAAAGGTAATTTTATCAGTATTTTTTTGTATATATTTATTTAATTTTTGAAAAATGGTTAAAAAAGGCAAAAAATCCTTTTTAAAAAACTAATTTGATCATCCTGCGATCAAAGAAGTTAAAAACGGTCACTTTTTAGGCCTCTTGGCAGGGAGATCTAGGCAGGCCTCTTGTAAAGGAAGTCAAAGATCAATGGCAATCTATGTGGAACGAAAGCCCAATGAGCAAATTAAAAATTATTAAAAAGGATGTCAAGCCCTGGGGTACCTCCAGTCGCAAATGCCGTAGAGAGGAAGTTGTACTGACTAGGCTGAGAATAGGTCACACTAGGCTCACCCACTCCTATCTTATATCAAAAGAAACCCCTCCGAACTGCCAGTATTGCAATAACAATTTAACAATAAGCCATGTTTTCCAACGATGTCCATATTTTACACCACACCTCAATAGCTTGGGACTAAGCCAAGATATCTCAAAAACCATTGGAGACGATGATAAGGCAATAGAATTGGTGTTCCAGTTTTTAAAATCACAAAATTTACTTACAAAAATATAACTTGATCGGAAGAAAAGAAAGAAAAAAAAGTAAAAAAAAAAAAAAAAATAAATAAATAAAAATTTAACGAATATTAGCAAAATTAAATAAAATATAAATGGCGTTGATGACCAATGAAGTTTAGCGCCACTAAACAACCAAACAAACGGTCACTTTTAGATATAGAGGTTTCCCATATTAAAGACCAGTTAGAATAATTGTTTTATTTAATATTTATAACAAGGACCTGAAAAATCAAATTTTATACATTTATTAGAGGTGTACTACAGGAGTTAAGGGACCCTATAGATTTTGTGACAACGTTCTATGAAAATAAATGGATCCTAGAATATTTTTTTCACGTAGTTACTAGTCCAAAAGAGATTTTTAAAAATGCTATAGGAAATAGGAAAACTTAAATACATTAATATAAATCTTTACAATAATTTATCATATCTCAAGTCAGTGTTGGGAATCTGGTGGTCACCCTATTACTATTAAATATTTTATTTATTTATTTGTTGCTATTTACTACTCTACATTATAATAAATCTAGTGAATTTTATCATAGTTAAAATGGAGTGATACAGGCGTGTAGAGAAACTACCCATTGGTAGCACTCTAATGACGTTTTACATTAGCAGGTCTCTTGGCCATCTTCTTTTTAGGTACCTCGGAGTATTGTCAGGAAAGGAAGAGGAAGCAAGGTTAGAAAGTAGTGGGTTTGAGTGGTTAGGGAGTTTATAACTTTATATTATAAAAAAAAAAAAAAAAAATGAAAATGTTTGAAATATAGTATATGTTATCTCATTCTAACAACTCTCTGAGCGTCAGGAATGGAAGAGGAAGCAAGGTTAGAAACTAGTGGGCTTGGGTGGTTAGAGAGCTTATAATGAAAGGAATGGTATCTGGTTTGAGCTAGATCAGTTACATATGGAATATTAAGGTCTTTGTTTATGATTTTATTTGTGGCAAAGTAAGGAGCATTAAGGATATTACAAAGGATTTTGGAGACGAGAGGAATTCCAAGGTTTAGTGGAGCCCCAAAGCTCAACTCCTTATGTCCAGATTGGCCTTATTACAGTCGTGTAGATCAGTCTTTCGTAATGACTATTAAATATAGAATGTATTTAAAATACTTTAAATGTAAAATCGGCACTAATGTAATACTAATATTTTCAAAGATGTGTGACATATACATTTATTTCATTTTTTTAATTTTTACTTTAATTTTATTTATTTTCTGTTTGCATTGTTCTATTATCATTTAATATTTTTTATTATATCGATTAATTACTTTTATTGTATAGATATCATATTTTTAATTTATTTATATTTTATATTTGTTTCTTTTATTTCGCTACTATTATTGTTACCATTTATTTATTTTTTCTTTAGTTTAGATTACATAGCTATATATATGGTACGGTTGAATATACTTATGTGAATAACCAACTGTGCCTCATGGTTCATTACGCATTAAATTTGGATTTTAGAGTTATTTTTTACTTTTAGTTACCTAGTTACGTCAATCGTATCAATTTGAACATATAAATGTATACAAATTTTATTAGTAACAGAATAATCAAAATTTATTGATTGGAAATTTTCGAGTGGTTAGAGAAAGTTGTATTACGCGCCCATTGCCGCAGATATTTCTTGCATTTCTTGAAAACGTCTTAACGTGTTGTGCATCTCTTTACTATTTCAAAATCTGTGAAGTATTATAGTTCGTCTAATTTCTAAAACTAATAAAGTATCTAAAACCTTAAAAATCGTCTAAACATTTATACTATTATTATAGAACATTTCACATATCGATTGAAGGATATGTATTAACCAGGAGGACCCGGGTTAATTAATATTTTATATAATTGACATTCATAAAAACCGCTGTTAACAGTTTTTTAATGTTTTCAAAATGAGATATTTCCCTTTTCAAACGAGTGCCGACCCCAGAGCGCTGATAGTCACCTGCCATGGTCCCGTGGCGGTCTTATTCCAGACTGTGTTAGCTCTCGGGTTTTAGGTTTCGGCCTGTTATTATCCCCGCCTCATCAGGGGCCCACCAATCAATTTTAGAATTTATGAAATAGTAGTTCATTTCCTTCAATTAACTCGATATAAATTTCCCTTTAATTGGCCCCAAGATTAATCATCTCATTTTCGGCGGAACTAATTGTTCCAACTAGATCGCTCCTACTAAAAGCCCTGTATAAATATAGTCGTCCATAATTCATACTAACCGGGGATGACACCTACTCGCTTAGGGCACTTCTGCTTTCCCCATTATAGCACTAAATAGACAGGGACGTTTTGGAATGTCTCGGATAGCGCATAGAATGCCGTATCGGTTTCCTAAATCCTCAACGGCCCATTCAAGGGCAAGAACGCATCGTCTAGCAACAGGATTGATGATAGCGTAATAAAGTGTAACCTGTTCAGCAATAAGTAATTTTCCGCTTTTTTGATTTAGATTTCCGTGGTTGATCCGCTACCCACACTTCTAAGTAGTTATGAGGTGTGATGATAGTGATGATAGTTGACTGTAGATAACTGATTGGAGAAGATAGTCGGGGGGGGGGGAGGTGCAGTCAGCAAAGAACAACATAAATAAACAAAAAAATATTTATTTATGCCGACGTTTCGACCTCGGTTTCAGGTCTTCATCAGGGATATGCGGAGTCAAGCGGAGAGATAGACTATA
Source organism: Halyomorpha halys (assembly GCF_000696795.3). Lineage (NCBI taxonomy): Eukaryota > Metazoa > Arthropoda > Insecta > Hemiptera > Pentatomidae > Halyomorpha > Halyomorpha halys. The sequence goes on along the minus strand of NW_027114369.1, from coordinate 888,812 downwards.
ACAGTTATAGCCTACCTCGTTGAGATAATTTCGAATGTTTTAACTTTTTCTTTATTGAATTCTATCCTGAGTTTAATAAATAGTTTTATGATTTCCAAGTTCAATGTCTCTAATTTACACCTTTCTTTGCTATATTTTATGGAAAAGGAAAAAATATTAAATATTAATACATATATATTTCCCATTAATTGCTATTAAAATTTAAAAAAAAAACTAATTTCCAAGTTCAATGCCTTCGGAAAATAAGGAGTACCAGGAATCAGAAAATACAGAAATGCCCCCCTTTCCAGGCACTAAACCTCTGAAATAATTTTATAAAAATATGAATTTAAAAAAAAAATAATCTGTACCGTAACAGCCAATGAAGGGGTTCAGTACTTTGTAAGGAAATACTGTTACTAGCCCACGGTTGTGCAAGGAGGTGTTTAGTCAGAATCACGCTTGATCGCCAGATCTTTACCCAATTATAGCATGAGGCAGAGTGGATCCTGAAAGGCTCTTGTACCCAGGGGCTCAATCATGACTATAATGAAACATAAAATAATTATCTGACATGGCTGGATTCGAACCCAAATTCTTGGAGTTAGTAGCACAGTGCCTTACCACTTACATGCCTTTTATTATATAACAGGCCTTCAGTCTTTCTACATAGTATAGACAATTATATGTATCTATTACATAGATTATGATTCTAAAACACTTCATATTTTTCGTCTATCTTCACAACCCATTAATAAAAATGTGTAACTTTTTATTATACCATAAAACAAAGCGACAATTGATTACGTCGATTTTAGAGGAACTTAGACAGAAAAATGTTTTTAATTCACTATTCGGATTCTATCTATCTTGTCAGGTAAAAATTTTGGACTAAGTTGTTTAAAATTTGATTTTTCTTAGTCAACTACAGTGGTTTATATTAGAAAATAGAACATAAGATATTATCCATTCCAGTCAATAATTAAAACCTAAAAATTAGAAAGTAATACAAATATAAGGACTGAGTATGAAAAAAAAAAGAAAATATATCTTCTCAAAATTGTATAGTTGTAAAAATTGCTTACAACGAATTATACTTGTTATAAAATTATTATAATAGTAAATATATAAACTTAAAAAATATATATGTAAAGAAATACGCGATAACATAACTTATTTCAGACATTTTCAGTATATTTTTATGATAAAAAGTTATAAACTCCATAACCACCCAAACCCACTAGTTTCTAACCTTTCATCTTCTTCCCTGACAATCCTCTGAGACCCATCAAAAGAAGATGGCCAACGAGACCTGCTAATGTAAAAACGTCATCGGAGTGTAATGGGTAGTTCTCTACACGCCTGTATCACTCTATTATAAATGAGATCAAATTTACTGAATGTATTATAATGTACAGTTGTAAATTTTAAATAAAAAAAATAATATAAAGTTTATTAGAACAAACATAAAATTTCCCAAAACAGTCTTTTTTTCAAAATCTCTCCTTTTCACCGGTTACTAAAAAACATTCTCTCTTAATATAATGAGAGTGTCACTTCAAAATATCACTTTAACTGATTTCTCATCGGCATAGCATCCTCAATTTCGCCTTATCAGAATATTTCATATGAAAATAATAATGAAACAGTAATAATAATTTCTGATAAGGTTTGAGTAGTGCATTAAAACTGATAATGAACGGGCCAAATATTTTTGCCGTATAATCATGTGCGTTCATGAGACTTGAGTATATAATTTTGTCATATGATTTGGCCTCAAGGAAATGTAATACGGTCAACTAAATGGGAAATATTTATTATTTTGTAAGTTTTTTCCCATATAAACACTCTACTCCCCTCCCCCCAACTTTCCCAAAAATATCTGTGTAGGGGTCAAAAATATCTTTATGATCAGGTTAAAATCTTCAATTGTTAATAAAAACAACCATGTTTACTACACTACTCCATTCAATATAATTAAAACCATACCTATATTTAATTTCGAAAAAGGTGGGTATCAATAGATTTAATTAAAGAAAGCATAAGCTCAAAAAATGGATGACAATTATTGCTAACATATTTTTATATATCAAAAATAATTAACAATTATTTCGACAATTGGGGATTTATAAGGACAGAAAAAAGTAGATAATACAAATACAGATAAGAGAAAGTACATTTTTTTAAGTGATGCAACATATTTCCTTTTGGTTTTTTATTTATTTATATTATGTGAGATAAGTTATTTCAGTGTGATCTTTTTCTGCTTTTATAACGTAGGATTATTTGAAACGTTGTCTAATTAATTATTTACTGGTTTTGGAGAAACTATAGACATTGTTTTAAAATATTCTTATGATATCCTTGTATTTTTATTTCTTATTGTTTATAAGCACTTTAGTATCATGTTTTGTTGAAAAGCGTCACTAGAACAATTTATGGAGGGAAAGGAGAAGCAAAATTTAAATATTCATAACAATTTTTGACCGAATTTCAGGACTCTCATTTCATCTGAGTTTTTCTTTCCCTTAATATATTTGGAAAACGTGCATCTTCAAATAGTATTTATATGCAGTTTTGTGTTTAATAACCTTTTTTTAGCTATGTAAACTAATCTCATTAGTTTGTATTTTTCATTCTGGTTCTTCGATATCGGTAGTTGAAAAATATTAGGTAAACAAAATTTGTAACAAAATATAGTTTCAAAGTGATAACACATTTTGATTAAAAGTCTTAGTATCATTTAAACGTTTTTCGTATGATGGTACACATTGAAAATTAAAAATTATGAAATGAAATGAAAAAATAATTTTATTCTGGGACATATGTCCTCTAACAATAAATACATGGTTCATTTTTGTCTGGCAAGCATTTAAAAGTTTCCAGTAAGTAAAATGAAATAAAATTGAGATCTTGGGTTAACTACTGTTTATATTGTTAATCAATGTATGCCTATTTGTTTGATTACAATGATGTGGAGGTTTCGTCATGCAATAAGTGAAGGAATAGATGTTGTTTAAAAGAAAAAATGGATGAGGATTGGCGAATGGAGATGGGAAGAGAATTCCAGAAGGAGGTTGCACGTATGACGAAGGATTTGGTGAAGAAGGCGGTTCTATAGGAGGGCATAAATAAATCAATCGGTTGGGATCTGGTGTTTAATAAGTGGATAGATGAACGAAGAGTGAGAAGAACAAGGATATAGGCAGTTTTTTTTATTTTAAGAACTTGGAATAGGAAAACACCAAGGTATTGCCTTCGGGAGGTTGGATAGAGCCACTTCAACTTCAGATAAATCTTACAAATTATTCATGAGTGTCTTCAGTCCCAATTGTTTGGATAAATAATTCTTTCCTCACTACCAAATTATTTGAGAAATTTTTATTAGTGTAGGAAGTGAAAAACATTGTCCTCAGATTTGAAAATTTCTGCTTGTATTTTTAACAATAAGGAATCTGGAGTTGTAAACATTAAGGTAAAAATTTGGTTGAGGCATAACGCCTAGTATTGTTAATCAAATTTTGATTATATTTCCAGGATTGTACTGGTTGGTCAAGATGGTCTCTTACCAAACCTATCAAAGTCCATCCACTCTCATCGTTAACGCTTGCGCAAATACCATTCTAGACTCCTATTTCGTCTGGGAAGTATTACCTGAAGGTGACCATTTTTCTTAATATTTTTAGAAAACTTTCCACTCCAAATAGCGTTTGTAAGCAATTTTATGTATAATAATATTTTTATTAGATATGCATATCCAACATTTTCGTAGTTTGAAGTTCTCTAATTTCTCTATTTTTCGGATTTCCAAATAATCGTTGGAGATGGCTACCTACTTCTCCCTTCTTCTCATTCCCTTCCACTATCTACAGAGAACTATGACAGACCCGAGCTAGCGGAGTTGACAAGAGCCCACAGAGTGCTGACGAAGTTGCCCATCGGAATGCGGGATCCGCAGGTGGGTAAATATTGACTCGCTGCTGCAGAAATACCTGAGGCTACTTAGGCCTTAGGCTAACCTCGGTGAAGGTCTCCACGACCATCTTGGGGGCAAATATTTGACTCTATTCATTCATATATCGCCTCCCTTTTAGAGATATTTGCTTATTATAATTTATCGGGTTTACATTATTAGAAAATAAACCTAGTCTTGAGAAGATCTGAGGTGTTTGGTTTGCCCCCTTTATTTATTTATTTATATACTTTTTTTCTTTCGGGAAGGATGAATGGTTAAAGGGAGGGTTTTATCGCACAATGCAATCGTTTTGAAAGAACAAATATTTTTTATTTATTTTTCTGTTTAGGTCACTAATTTTGTACGATTCCAAATATAATTTTCTAAGAAAATTAAACAAAAATTCTATATATCGAACTTATTAAAATTGTGATCATTAAAGTATGAATACTTTATTGAGTATTCATTTATATTTAAAAATAAAACATATACGTAATACTCTTGAGCATTAGTCTAATTTTTGTTATTATTTTAAGATTAAGAAATGAATTTTGCTTCAGATAAATTTCTATTTTATAATTTTTTTATACAGCTTTATTTATTTTTATTTTTTGAGAAAGTGGAGCGTTACACCTTTCGTTTGATCCTCGCTCTAAAGCACCCTAAGATCACCAAACGTCATAGCCAAAAGCCTTTCTCAAAAAATGACCCTTCCAACAAAGAGGTAATTTTTTTTCAAATCTGACTGGTGGCTGCTTCTGAAATAAGCGCGTTCAGATAAACAAAACTCTTCAGGTTTATATAATACTTAAGATAAATAGCCAAATATTAACAAAAAAAATATGATTTATAAAAGGAAATTTACCAATATTTAATGTATTTTTATTACTAATATGTTTTATAAGAATGGATAGAACTAGTTAATAGAGTGTTTATTTTATAGGAATTTTGAATCTGTGGAAAGAATGTATTAGTTTATTTTATTTTTATCGCCAGTTAATCCGAGGCGCCGGTTAAGTAATACTGCTACATATAGGAAAATACCTACCTACTGTATGTCTAGGAAAATACATTTGAGCTAGCGTAAACGATGAGAGTGGTATTTAGGTATAACCCTGCACAATTCCTGGGAATATAAACAAAATTTGATAAGCACTACTTAGTGTTATGCATCTCAGATAGATTTTACTTTATAGTGACAGAGATGGGACCAAATTTTTTCCTTGATCTATAAACAATTTTTAATATTGAAGATGCAAGTATAAATTTTCAATTCTTAGTATATATTTTTTTTCATTTTCTGCATGAAGAAATAACTTCTCAATTTTTAATTTATATTTTTATGATATAAACATATAAATTTAAAACAAAGTCGAAGACTAAGAAAACTTACTCAAAATGGACCAAATATTTTTCGACTTCCTTTTTTTCATATAATGTTCATGCTGACCTTTTATATCCTATCTAGCAAATTGTATATTATATTCCAAGCAGTATTGAAGATCTAAAATGAAAAATATGAACTAACGAGATTAGTATATAGTTTTATTAATATGTATGTTTGTATGCCTATCAGATGTTTATAGTGTTTATAAGCATATATGTCTCCTAACACGTGGTTTCGAAATTCGGACAAATAGCAAGATAGAAGGATTCTTTTTTACAATTCTATAAAAGCATGGGTTGAAAAAATGAATACGAGTTGATCTAAAAATAGAAATAAATATTGTGAGAAAAATGTGAGACGGCCATAAAGCTACCGACTGCGGTGGCAACTCGTTCTTCGGGTCCTGTCCATAAATTGGATGTGGCGCCACAGGTTCAATTTAAATTATTGTAAGTAGTAGCCTATATATACATATACACTGCGTTATAAAATTCCCGCCCGATAATATTAACATTCGGATGCAATGGGCCCTTTAAATTCGGTTGTTGCTATCAAGTGAAGTATATTCCTGTAGATAAATGTATTCTCGTTTACACTAAGGCTCGATAAAGGTTATCTTCTTGACCCGAATCTTCCACCTGAAGAGAGAATATAAACATATACAATAAACAAGGTGAAATAATGTTAATGAACGCTCTTATCCCGGCTAAACGCTTTTAGAAATCCCAGACGGGACAGCGTTGAGATAAGAGCTAACGTAAATTATTACGCGCAACACAAATGTTATACCCTATTAATAACAATATTAAGAGTCTCTAATTTATGACATTTTGGAATCATATCCTACTCCAAGTGGGAGAGAGACCTATGAATATTTAAAACCGAATTTGATTATATCCTGTCATATTAACTGCTAAAATTTCCATAATATTAAATTAAGAATTCTCCAGATTGAAATAAAAACCAGTTTTCTTAATTCTTCGTTCTTTTTTTTTCTTCTTTTTTATTCCGTGTTGCTGCCATAAATATGCCGAAACGGGTCGTATATTGCAATGTCTTTATTGAATGCAACCCTCCAAATGGTGATATAATGACTTCTGATTTTATTTCAAAATCAATCCATCAAAACGTGTAAACTATCTATTTAATTTGTATCTCGGAACATTTAAGTACTTTCCCATGGCCTAGTTTGCTAGTTTATTAGCTCGTTTAATTAATTGTTTTCTCGCTTTAGGTGATCTGATATTTTTATTTATCTCTGTTAATTAACTACATTTACTTAAATAATTAACAATTGGTATGCTATATAGATTACTAGTAAGATTATAAGCCTGTAATGTGATAATAGCAAGCATTGAGTCTTCTTCGGAATCTTAACATATTTTATTTTTCTTTCAGCATCATTTGATCAGTTTTCTGTTGTAGCATATTTCTAATGTTAATTAATTTTACATTATATTTCTTTCGCTGAACAATTCATTAATGAAGCCCTCCCAATAATTTTTTATAAGATTTTTACGTTTCTGTAGTTCTCCCTATATTATGTTACCTAAAAAAATTAAATACACCTGCCTATGTTATTTCCTGTATATACATAATTGTTGTTGTAAATTTTATTATTATTTCTTTTTGTTTACTTTTTATATTTTAATTTTTTCTTATTTTTAAATAATTTTTAATCACATCTCGGTTTACTTCTTCGTATTTTATTATGTTACATTGTCAATATATTTCTTATTGTTTTTATCTTTTTTAGCCGTGTTGAAGTAGACGGAGGTGCCACCTCCTTTGTATAAATTTATGTTTTTATCTACAGATTAAATGAAATAGAAAAACTAATGCTCTATATCTATTTATGAATGATAATAAAAGGAACTATATTTCTATAAAATAAAAATAAAGATTCTTAAAAAATCAGAAATATAGTGAAAGCTAGTTTTTTATTAAAAAGGTAATTGGTTCCATTTGTTTAGTTAGTAAACTAATTTTTTTAAAACTAATTAGGAAGATATTACACAAACTTCCAATGACTGTGTGCTAAAAAAACAAATTTTACTGTCTAAATTTAATGTAATGTGATAAAAAATAAAAATTAAATTAAAAACTTACTTTATACAATGATTTAATTTTGAACGGATTTGACACTATTCAGTTCCTTTCCTTGACAGTTATTGCTTTTAAAATTATCCTATCAAATCTTATCACGAATAAGCATAATTAATTAACATCAATTAAATTCAATGAAATTGAAAGCAAAGGGGGAGTTGAGTGTGAAATTTATCAAGGTCAAAATATATACTTGATGAAATATTAACAATTTTCTGTCTGTAAAGTGATATTAGTTATTATGTTACTAAGAACTGATGTTTATTGAACAAATATATGCAATAAGGAATTTTTTTTTTTTTCGGTTTGAGTTCAATTTTTCATTTTGTGGAATTGCGACAGAAATAAAAGTCGACCCTCCAGTCTGGTTTCGAATCGGCACCGCTGCAGTTATGCACCAAGTCGACTAGAACAGCCCATGCAATATGGACCCAATCATTAAACCATTAACCAAGTGTTCTAGAGAGTATATCGATAATGTTTTTTATTTCACAGCAAAAGTATCTTTAGCATGACGGCACTGACATGTATGAGTATATTCATTTTCATTAAAATGATAACAATTTTCCGGAAAATTAAAATATTTGTATCTAGCGCTATGTGGAAAACAAGGAACGAATCGGTCACTCCGGAAGAGCTGTGTCCCCTACCAGTCCTTCAACTCCAGACAGCCGTCTAGATCCAAGAGACTGGGTAGTTACAGGTTATTTTCCGCATTAACTTCTGTTGTCATTGTAATCATGAAGGGTCTCTTGGGAGAGCATTGTTCCATTGTTTCAAAACGATTTTAAATTTTCTGTAATTGGACATGGATATGATAAGTAAAGGATATTTTCAGTATGGTCAGAAAAAAGTTTGTACTCGTCAAAGAAGAATTGATTTCACTCATAGGCGACACCTAGCGTTGGACATGTGTCCGACTGGACATTATGCTGCCTGACTCCCACATTATTGAGATGTGTCAAATTATTCATTAGGCAATTAGTCAACTGTTGTTTGTACATGAAATATTTAATTACGAATTGTTTTGGTCAGTTGGGTAGGCGTTTCCGGCTTACATATTCATATTTTTTTCAGTTTCCTTAGCGGGCAAACGATGCTTCCTAAAATTTCTCTTTAGTTGGACATTTGGTGGATTTCGTGGGTTTATTTTTAGCTGTTAGAACATGATAAAAGTTTGACTATAGTAGATGCATGGTACGTTTCTCATACGTGCTTATTCACTATTTGTTGAATATTTGATTTTCTTTTCTATCTAAAGAATGTTTTTTTTATTTCAGAACCTCTTAATCTAAAAGAAATAAGAACACATATATATATATATACATGTATAACTTTCCGATATAGTGCCTTATACTGTAGCGAGAGCTCCATTTTAAACAGTTTATGTAGTAGTGAATTTTCATGGGGTAGATATAAAATGTTAGGGCACACTTAAGTATTGTCTTTGTCCTATAATTGAAGTATAGTAATTACTAAAAAATATATTCAAATTAAAACTACATAGAGTACATATTTCATACTGTCCTGAATTTAAACCTTGGCAAGAATGATTTGGTACCTGCAGAATTATCCGCCCTTTTAAAAAAATATTGAAGAAAAGTATAATGTTTAATAATTAAAGTGCTTATAAATAAGCTCTTAATTTGCAATATATGGTAATATAATCCAATGATATAATATTAAATTTTAAGATTTTAATTTTGCTTGATCGAGGAAATGAGCAATCTGTTGTGTTGTGTGCATCATACACCTTCCACTTACCATCTCACATACGTCTCCAAGTTTTATGTAGTTTAGTAGCGTATTGTTAATATTTTCGCGCTTTGTTGCTAAAAAAAAATCTTTAAAAATTTTTTTTGTGTGTTGCAATAAAAATTCGTATTTTAGGGTTTTCCAAACCGGAGATAAGTAATCTAATTTTTTCTTTTTCTCTCCTTTATTTTTTCCTTAAGTTCTTTAGTATTTTGTGTCTTTAGTATTATTTGTTTCTGAAAAAGAAAAAGTACAGTTAATTTTCTTTTTCAGAAACAATTGAAGAAAGAATTTTTAATAGTTTGTCAATTAAGATTATTTCAAGGAGGATAAGACCTAGCTGATGATCATTTTATTCTACATTGACGAGTGTAATCAAAATCGTTAATGTCGTTATTTTGAAAATCGAATAAAAAATATGAAAAATCGATTCTATAAAATAGCACACCTGGAAGGTCGATTTTATCAATGAAGTTACTGTGACATCCCAGGCATTTTCCCACCTCAAATTAAGTATACTTTTTCGTTTTTGAGCTAGACTGCTCACACACACCCTTATGCATTTTACACGATTGTAATATTTTTCCTTACTATATATTCCAATTACTGGTAAGTGAAAGCAATAATATTGAAGAAGAAACTTATTCTTCATTCTTATCTCAGTTATTTTAATTGCTCTCCACGATCCAGAAGACTGTCATTTCCAGGCCTGGAAGGGCCCTGTGAAAATTAACTCTGTGTTTATTTTATTTTCTCATTTCGAGTTTAAAAGTGTAATTGAAAATAACTGAGTTGGGACGGACTATCCTAGATTTCTGATAATTTGCTTTTAATTGTTGGGTTGGTGGTTTATTTAAAAAAAGGGAGTTTTAGACGTTTCATAAATTTTATGTCTAATTGTATATACCTAATATGAGAGAAATCCAAATGTAAAAAAAATACGAAAAAAGAACTGATTTTTCCTTTGTCTTATTTATTTTAATTTTCAGATGGGAGTTAAAATTATTTTGTTTTCACTTTATCAATTTTTCTAGTAACTAATTACTAAATTTTCTTCAATGAGAAATGAAGAGTTCACGGGAGAATGATTTTTTTTTGTAAAACATTAAAGTTTAATTTTCCAGTTTTAATTTCATAGTATAATTCCAGTATTAAATAATTATTAAAAATTTCTTTTAGGCACATGAAAAATTGTAAAACGTAAATCGAGTTTTCCCAAAATAATTAACTGAATTTTTTTTAAATTAAAAAAAATCTTCTTGGTCAAAAGGAAAACAAATTGATAAAAGAAAGAGTATCTAAAATATAACGCAAGATAATTGGAAACGATTTCGCCATTTGATAATATTGGACTAGAATCATTCTAGTAGAAAAGCACCTATCTAAAAAAACAACTATCCTTTTTATTTTTTTAAATATTTGCCGACGTCTTCAGAACAGAAACCATTGAGGATTTCCTTAACACGGTTCCTTCCTTAAGGACGTTTCCTTAACAGCTGTTTGATCCTCCCGAAGTCCGATACAGCCTTGATCAATGCGCGCCATTTTGAATCACAAGCCCATTACGTGGGTCGCTCCTTCACTAATTACTCGCAGTTGTTCCTTTTCTTGCAAGGGTGGAGGGGACGGTCAGCTTGGTTGGAATTAAAATGGCGCCTTAGGTTCCGCCTTTTTCGGGATGTTGCAGAACAGGTGTTGCATTGCTTTTTCATCATAAGGTTTCGGTTTGGTACCATGCGGTTGAAACTTAATGAGGTTACCGATACGTATACTTATTTGTGGAATTATTTTATATTAAATCGTAAGTGAAGAATATGTATCGAATGAGTAGGTCACCAAAAGAATAGTCCTAATCAGTAATCGCCAATCAATTCAATCTCATGCCACAATTAAATGATAATTTATGATGAATTGAATTACGGTAACACGATATGCATCGCTCTTTTATCACTCTTAAGTATGTAAGGAATGTATTTGTTATTTTTATTACATCGTTCAACTAAAGTCTGAAGTTCACAATTGCAAGGAGGGTCGAAGTTAAAAATGTTAAAAATTACATGGTTTCGATTGACGCATCTGTTTCAGGAATGTGTTTTTTTCTCATTTACAAACCGTTCTTCCAAAGTTTCTGTCTTGTATATGATTGATTGATTTTTTTTTAATGTGCTTCAGAAACGGATTAAAAAGTTATAATTCATCTTAAATCTTAAGAAGAGTATCAAAGAAAAGATAAAAAAAAAAACCTTCTCTTGCATTTCTATGCGTGGAATAAAACTGACAGTATTCCAGAGACTATGACATCCTTTCTCTGATATATAGGTGACTGAAATGATCACTGTTATTATTTGAATCAAATAACTATTTTATGTTTCACAAAAGTGAATTGCTTGGGTACAAGGATCTACCTATTGAAGTATAAATAGTTATAGTTTACTTAAATATTGTTTTGCTTTAAATAATAATAAAAGGAAATATTGAATATTTGGTTATCTATGCTAAGAAACATGTAAAATATTAGTGGGAAATATCAATAATTATACAAATTATTAATTTATAATTTTTCCCATTTCTATTTTAGCATTTTTTTTTTCATGTTTTGTTTCTTATTTTATTTTTATTCTTCATTCTCCTACATTAAATATTACAATATTTAAAATAAGAAAATTCAAAATTAAATGAATAAGAATCTTGGTAATAGTTATATTTAAATTTTTTAAAAAAATAAATATATATTTATTATTATTTTGTCACGAAATATTGAAATGACAAATTTAAATAAAAATATTCACATTTAAAACAATTCTATTGCAGCCCTGCTTTGCCTTCTACAGGAGGGTGGCAAAACTTAGGGAGTTCCCAAAGGCTGAATGAAAAATGTTATGTATATGTGTGAATGTGTATTTATTTGATTATTAATTAAGTTTAATTTTATTTATTTTGCATATTATTTTGTTATTACTTAATCAAATTTATTTTCATTTATACATATCATAATTGAATTTTTAAAAATTTTATTACTATTACTATTTAATATTTTTTAAAAAAAATTTTGAGAGCACTATTATTATCATTTAAATTTTTTTTCTTATAAACACTAATACTTATTGTCCTTAATTATGCCAGATTGGATTATTTCTCTTTATTAAAGAAAAATGATTTTATATAAATCAATAATAGGAATGCACTTGTGTGTTCTATAATTCAATTAAACCTAAATATTTTAAATAGCACTATAGCTGAATGATGGTTTTGGGTAAAATCATTCTCGCTATTTTATTAAAATAACAAGTTTAGAAAATAATTATTACTTCTTACAATTAATCAATATACATATATAAAAAATGAATAGAAGTCTTGCAGTATTATTCTTCTGTAATATTAATTGTATTTAATAAAATTCAGTATTTTATTTTTCTAAAATATAAATTTTAATCTTAACAGAAATAATTTTAAAGAGGCATGAGGGACTAAACTTAATCTATAAATTGTTTACCATCTCCTAAAGATTGACATGCGTGATATTTTAAAAATGAGATCACGTACTTTGGAACACAATTAATAACAATAAGCTGCGGAACAAACACATTCCATCGACTAATAAATCTCTTGATATATTTTTTTGTATGTTTATTTTTCTCATTTATCTATGACTGCCGCTTCTGAATGTCATAGATTTCCGATTGTTCCCAGAACCTAAATTTTCTATGAAATGATAGGTATATTTCTCATGTAATTCAAATTTAATGAAAATAATAGGGTGGATTTATTTTCCTGAAATTCATCTTCAGAAATTTCCTATTGATCCTTACATTAATGTAATATCTTTTTGATATTTTTTTTTTGTAATTAAAAAGGAAATTTAAAATCTCATTCAACGAAAATCGCATTATTTCAAAGCTAGATTAATAGATACTAATATTAATTTTTATTTGTGATTCTTTTATATTCGTTAAAATTCCTGAGGGATGGGCCAAAACGTAAAAGGGTGGGACATATCTAGGAAGGGCAGTAAAGGTAGTATAAGTCACAAAATAGGTTTAGTATTTTACAAGTTGTCGAACGTTTTGGAATTTTTACTGCCTTCAGGTTTTCGTTTAGTAAACTATGAAGAAGAAATGTTATAAATATATTACAAATATTAATTCCATAATAAAATCAATAATAAAAATTGGTTAATTACAAATAAAATCACATACATTCGCACCTATGTAACATATCCACAGTCAGGCTTGGGAACTCTTAAGGAAGCCCCCCTCATATATAATATAAAGCAGGGACCAGGAGATCCTAACGCTTCTCTCCCTGCCGCGTCACTGGTGGTGAGGGCATTAGACTTTGTTACGGCGAGTAGGGGTTCGAAAGGAACCTTTACTAGCCCAACCGTGAAAAGCAAAGAAATGGTCGAATTTTGTTATTATTTATTTTCAAATAATTAAACATAATAAAGGAAACAAAAATATACAAACCAATACAAAATGAAATTAATCGAACACAAAAAAAACATACAAACTAGAGAAAAAGTCTTATGTCACCGGTGATTGATAGGGGTCCGGGTGTGGTTGCTGTCCTGAGTAGGATGTTCTGTGGAACTAGATCGACGTACGTCAGGCCGCCTTGTCCTCTGGGAGGATGAGTCGAAAAACTCCGCCCGCCGTGGCTAAACTGACTAAGCCAGCGAAGATGCAACTATGCGTGTATGGTGAGGAAATAATACGTGTGTGCACACCAAGAGACTCACACAATGTGTGTTTTTATTTTTTTGCAATATAAAAAACAACAGAAAAACATATGGTTTTTTAAACAGTAAAAACATATACGGTAGACGTGTGTTGGCCGCAACAGACTTAATTCCAGAAACTGATATAAGGAAACCATGTCAATTACAACTTGATTGCTAAGTTTAAAATTATTTTTCTCAATCAATCATTCCAGAATATTATAATAATTCTTCATATTAGTTAATATAATTGAGAATCATTATATCAAAAGTGAATATAACAACATCTAATTTATTTTTGAAAAATTAAAATTATTTAGATAAATTAAAAAAGAAATAGATTTTATGTGTGTATGGAATTTGTTTGTTAACCGTAAAAATTTGGAGGGTAAAAGAAAAAAAAATTTTCTTTGTCAAATAAGTGTTGTAAATAAACATTTCAATAAAAAATATAATTTATCCATTTTTACTATTTTTTCATAGTTTATTTATTTATATTTACAACTGTGTTAAAAATGTCCTGCTTGTGATGAAACGGTATT
>NW_027114369.1:858895-874321 GCF_000696795.3 Halyomorpha halys | reverse complement strand
AGCTCGTAAATCTATTTCCGAAAATATAAATTTTCATTTTCTTTTTTTCCGTATTCTTCATTACAATTAAATTAGTACTCCATACATATATAATAGATGAAATATATGATACATGCTTTACTTGAGTATTCTCCCTTTGATTGCCTTGTGAAAAAAAAATATTCTTTTTTTTTTCTCTCAAAATTTATAACAATTTTTATATAATCGTTCAATCTATTTTATATTATTTATTTACTGCAAACAACCCATTTAACAATTACATATTAGCTAGTACTAAGAAAGAAATGTTAATGTTCAATGGATTTTGAGTAATGATATAAAAATTCTTATTTGCTTCAATGCATATTTTACAAACATTCATTGCCAACAATCATCGTTATTAAGGGCTTCATTGAACGAGGGGCTTTCGAAAGTGCTCCTGTCATTCAGGCCTTTATGTAATATTATTCAACAGCTTTTATCTCACCTGTCAGAAATCACATTGAGCAACTCAATCATTATCGAAAGACACATCGTTTAATAAATAAATAATGATATCGGTCAATAACAAAGGTTTATCCTTTCATAATTCGACACAACGATAATTGGAATTTTACAAATCATCCAGTTATGCAAAATTTATTTAGAATAAATATTATAGGTATATAATGATAAAATATAATAACCAGGGTTATTGTTATTATTATTATTTTACTTGATTGGATTCTAGTAGAGGGAATAGATAAAGTGCTTTGCAACTGGTTATGAACACGGGTTAGAGTTCGGCTGTAGTTCAAAATGTTTTTCTATTTTATCAGCAATGGATATACTCATTATCTACATTTATCTTATTTATACTAACGTAATATGGGACCACTTTGGTGCTCGTTAGTGAAATTAGTACAAACAAGCTTAGTACTGGTTTCTACTAATATCACCACATTTACTAAAGTTATGTTGGCAAATAAGTTTTTTTTATACATATGTATACCTCTTTGATAACAAATGAAATTAAATAATTTTAATAGATAAGTGTGGCATATAATGTTATATTTATTGCTGTTTGTTGGGTCTTTGTTACAAATACCGTATCGCATTATTTGACAACAATATAACTTTTATTTATCCTGCATGTGAGAAGAGAGAAATCCTTTATTAGGCCATGCTGCCCAAATACACTAGGTTGCTACTATACACTGCATACCAATTAATCCATGATCGGACATATATACAAAACTTATATTCACATGATATAACAACATTTTTTTTCTCTGTCCTTTCCTTTTACAATCAATATCCGTCGACACTTAATACAAACATTTCATTTTATTTTTTTATTTAACAATGTCATTATATTTAACAATTTTATTTCATTAAATTGACAATTTTATTCTTCCTAATTCACTCTCTCAGACCTTCCTTTACCAGTCAATCGCTATCCACGTTCGATCCGTTTAACAAATTAAACACATTTATCATCAAACAATGTTAAGTCAAACCAAAGACATAGTTACCGCAGTAGATCAATTTATAAAATGAAACAAATAAATATATAGATTTAGGAAAAAAACAACAAAAAGTTAGTTAAAATACTTCAATGAATAGATAAGATAAAAGAAATAACTTAGTGAATAAATAAGTTAAGGGAGTACATAAGTTAAAACATAAATCGACAGGTCCAAAAACTAAACTAAAAAAAAAAAAGAATAATCTCAGAGCTACTTCCCATGCAGGTAATGTAAGATAATAATATAATAAATAATGATAAATTAAATTATAAATTAATATAGTAATAATAATAAATAATGTAGTAATATGTATGATGCCCAGGGAGTCTAAAATAATATTTTCCTCCAAGTTGCTATATCCCCAATGCTAACACCTAGGTCTTCTAAGAAGCTCCTTGTCTTACTTGTATATAGAGTATTTCAATCATGAGACATTTTGGATCAGAATTTTCGACGAAAATATACGTTTTAGCATACCTTGAGTCCAGATAATCAAGTTTCGAAAAATGTTCTGAGTGTGCATGTGCATGTAAATAGTCTAGCTCAAACATAAACACAAAGTTGTGCGTAACTGAGATTACATATTTAAGACAGGTATATGTCACAGAAACGTTTCGCTAAAATCGACTAACCGAAAGTATCACATAATATATTCGATTTTAGAAGTTTTATTATTTTTTTTTTTTACCATTTTCTTGATTTTTAATTAAACTCAATATATCAATGCACAATTGTAATTGGCAAATTGGTCATATATTATTTTAATCATATACTATGTATATATAATACAAATGTTGAATTTTCAAAATGGCTTCTACTAAAGTACGTTTCATTCTTTCGTTTTGTTTATTTGAAATTCTTAATATTTTTCATTGTTAGTAGTGATGAAAAATTGACTGCGCAGTACGATTTTCACCTCGGTTAAGAAATGGGTCTAGAGACGGAGAGTAAGGAATCGGAAACAGCCGACCTTCTCCGACTCCAATCCATAGCATTGATACGTAAGCGGCTTTCATTTGTTATGCGCACCACAAGAAACCTTAAGTGAGAATTTTTAAATGAACATAATATTAAACATTTCTTAGAATTTTGAAATGAACATAATATTAAACATTTTTTGTATAAAATTTTGTGTACCATGGTAGCTAATGCAGCAGGTATTTCTATTACCATTGTTATATTGGTGCTAAGATATTGCCTTATACTTGCTCCTTCCATTATGGAGGTTGCTACACTCGTTCAAGCAAGCATAATCAATCTTTTTGCACAAGTCATAATTACCATACACGTTCATGCATGCTTGAGCGTGTTTACTTTTACTAACAATACACTGCACATTAGTTCCTTAGCAAATAGTTGTAAGATATTACATCATGCTGTTCGTTGCCACTGTTACAATCGCTATACAACTAGTTTGTGTGTGTGGAATTTTTTTCTCTTAGCAACTTATCACAAGAAATTGAAATAATACAATTATAGTAAATGCTTCTTAAAAATAAAACATGCAAAAATTAAAACTGTCCGGCAACGGATTATAAACCATTATTGAAATTTACCAGCTCTATTTTACACTCACAACATCATTCACTGCCTATTCATATAGAAGAGTATCATATTTGTAATATTATATTTTAATATCATAATAATATAGAAAAAAATAATCAGGGCCTTAATAATTGTATCATTAACAATAATCAAATCCCTCGAATTATTTTGCAACTGTCTCTTCATGTGGTTTTATCGCAGTGTTCTCAATCACTGATTTTTTTTTATTAAATATTTCATCAGATGGTGAAGTATGTATGATATATAATTATTTATCAATTTGAAATACGTCATCTGACAAATTTTTTTCTTTGCATTCGATAGTTAAAAGTATTTCATAAATATTTAATCTGATTTTTTGAATGACAATGATTAGTTTCTTCAATATTAATTGATGTCAATCAAACTTTGATTGCCTATTATTACTAATTAAAGTTATTCTTTATGTTCCTGGTATCGGGTCGTGTTTAAGCATTTTTGTCTTTTCTTAAACTGTCATCACTACTTGAATTCGTTGCAACACTAACGATTACTATTTATTAGTAAACTATATTATATTATAGCGTTAAAAATTTAATAAATTTGAAAAAAAATGAACTAGAAAATATCAAATTTTTTATTTCCGTTTTTTTGAACATTTTTTTTCTTCTACTCATGACTTTTCATAGGTTTATATTGGTGCTGTATCTTAATCGATTTCAATACGGTATTAAGCTCTTTCTATATTATATTTATTTTCTGTTAATCAATGGTTCAATTTCCTTTTGAATAAACGGTATAAATTTAAAAAAAATATTATTTACAAAAAGTGGAAAACGATAAGCACAACCCGAATATGTCACTACGTAAATATTAAAAAAAATATTTATAATGCATATAAAATAATTTAAAAAAATCCCTTTTGGATAATACATATAATATTCGCTTTCCATATTAAAAATATTCCAAAATGTTAAAAAATATGGCAATAAAATTTCAAAGATTTTACAGTCTTATTTAAGAACTCAGATTTATTTTTCTTTGGAACTTAGTAGAAATTATTAAATAACGATTATTGTTTACGGTTTTAGCGCACTTACTCAGCCTCCACTGGGTCATTACCAGTGACGCGAGAAGAGGGATGCGCTGGGATCTCAAAGAGCTCTGCTCTACCCTTCACATGTGGGGGATAGAGTGGGTTCAGGGATCGATAGTGTAAATATTGTATATAATAGTATAAATGTGATGGGTGATTATTTTATTTTATTTATTTATTATTATTTTATTTAATTTATTTTTATGTACTTTATTTGTATGTACTTTTCATTTATTTTTATTTTATTTTAGTATGAATGTGATTAGTCATCACTATTAACTACTGCCCACAACGTTGTGGCTTATTGTAATATCTATCAATAAATAAAGTTTTGAATAATAAAAAAAAAAAAAATTAATATTATTGAAATTTAAGCAGGAAATGTGTGTTTTATGTTTTGTTTGCATATTTTGATTCTGAGACATTATGAAAGTCTTTTTTCCATTTGTTCTTTTTATTTTTTAAAAAATTCCATCTAATTCCTCTCGAATCCAATCCTTACAGTCCAAAATCCTTAATGCTCCTTTCTTTGTCACAAATCAAATCATCTATCAGGATCTCAATGTCCCATATGTTGCCGATTTGGCCAGAACCAGATACCAATCCTTCCATGATAAACTTCCCAACCACCCAGACCAACTCGTTTCTAACCGGGCTTCTCCTTCACTACCTAATAATCCTCCTAGGCGTCTGAAAAGAAGATGGCCTCGAGATCTTCTCCTTTAGAAAAGTTTTTGGAGTTCTATCAATGGGTAGATTCTACACATGTTTTTATCATGTCATAATATCACTTACAGCAAATTTACTTGATGTGTATATATGTATACAGTTGTAAATATGAATAACTAAATTATTAAAAAAAAAAGTTTCAACACATTTCTTGGACCAAATCGAACACCTCGGAGCGTCCAGGCCCACCCATGCTCGTTCCCATCCTGGAACAACGAGATGATTTGCAGACGTGAGCGTTGTATTCTCAACACCCAGTACCACCCATGGAATTGGAAGTCCAGATGAAGGGCGCTAAGTGGCCGAAATCCTGGAGCTGGCTGGCTACCTGTGCCCGTGGGATCTCAACTCGCCGGTGACTTGCTGTTCAATAATTAGCCGCGATCGGATGGAACGACTGTTCCCACAGCCGTCAGGTCGAGGGCTCTTGTCCCGCTCAACTGGAGCAGTTTGCCACTCCACAGGTAGCAATCACTCTTCCGAAACTTACTTTCCCTTCAATGGCCGCTCAAAGAAAGTGGGTGAGTGTAGTCAGATGTGAGCTTGAACAAAAAATATTTTAAAAAATAATAGGAATGCTTAAGCATCAGGCGGTACTTGAGACCGATGGAATTAAGTCATCTCCGATTATTAACAATTCACTTGTCTAACAATCACGTTGTCTTCTTTTGATATTTTTTTTTGTTTTCGTTTATTAAAGTATTTATTACTTTTTTATCGAGTTTTTGTTAATTTATTTTCGTGTAATCAATTATTACAAGTAATGATTTTTGAAGATCTTTTATTGAATAATTTATTTTATCAAAAAGAAATATACATACAAAGATATACTTTTTTTATCGATTAAAGTATTATTATTTTTTAATATGTTTTCGTGTAGTCAATTATTTTTGAAGAACTTATCGAATAATTCATTTTATCAAAAAGAAATATATGAACCATTATACAAAAGAAATATTTCTCTGAAAAACACTTGATGTTAATGTTTCACCGTTGGTGTCAATACCACTCTCATTTTGTGTACAACAAAGAATACACAGATTCAGTCTGGATTTCAGTCTTCGGGTTGGGTTCGGTTTCCCAAGTTGTAGATCACTGCTCCTTCAACTGTTGGTAAATAGGAGTGGAACTTCATGAACCATTTTTTTATGTAATCCTCTATTGTCTCTATTTGTAATTCCCGATGCAATTGTCTGTTTCTTACAAACCAAGGGACATCCACTGCAATTCTTACGACTTTGTTACGGAAATTATTGTCATTTTTCCTTTTCGTAAAGGATGCCGCTCCCGAGAATTCACAGCCGTACATCAGCAGTGGCCTGAGTATTGTTTTAAAAATAATAATAGTTATTTCTGATTTTAATTTGGATTTTCTACCTAAGGTGGGATGATATAGCATTGTTAAGCTTGTATAGGTTTAAGTTAGTTTAATGTGTTGATATGGTGATTCCAGGTGACGATCGAGGTGAATTCCCAGGTTTCTTAATGTTAAGACTCCTGTATGCAAACGTCTGTGTTAGATGAGTTAGGAGAATTAAGTTTGTAATCATCGAAAAAACGGGATTTGAAAAAAAAAAGTTTTTATAGTATTCTTTTTTCTTTTAAGTTTATGGAGGCACTAATACGCAATAATCAGGGAAATTCTTACCGGATTTTATTGAGAAGTTGGGAAATTTGAGAACCTAATTCAAACTACAAAAATTATTGTAAAACATTAATCAAAAAGGTTATTATACTCGAAATTGATTATATCCAAAAATGTTTAGGAGAAGGAAAAATTTCAGAAAATACTCCCCTGACGTCCGGTCAGTTGGAAAATCCAATCAAAATTATTGTAAAAATTTAGATGTTGTTGCAGCAACAATCCTTACTATAGTAAAGAATACTACTCTATAGAGTAAAGAACTTAATAATCTTGAAAAAAAAAATTGATTACAAATTATAAAAAATTATTAATCTTCGGTTTCTTCTAAAAAATAGTTCTATTCATAACATCATTTGTTAGGTACGTAGTGGTTGCTGACTCTTGATCGATTTCAATACGGTATTTTACTCTTTCTACATCATATTTATTTTCTATTAATTTTCGTTTAGAAAGAACGGTACGAATTAAAAATACAAAAATTACTATTTTATAAAATAGTGAAAGATTATTAGGACCATATTCCTATGATTATTATGTAAGATAGTGATAAAGAAAGTGACAAGCTCAACCTGGAAATGCCATTAAGCATAATACAAAAAATAAATATTTTTAATGCATATTATAAAACAATAAAAAAATCTCATTAGGATTATACATTATACCAAGGATTATACCATCCGCTTTCCGTATTATTCATATTCCGTAAAATATGACGTTATTTTCAATTGGAAAGATTTTACAGTCCTATTTAACACTTCCAAATCGTTTTATTGTAACGTAATATAAATGAGTAAATAACGAATATTATTGAAAATGTCGGAATATTATGAATCTAAACATGCTAAAATATAATTTTAAAAAAGAACATCAAAAATTTATACATTCAGATTTTAAAAATAATCATTTTTGTGGACAATCATTGTTGAACATTAGTATATTTTTAATGCGATATTTTCCGATCGTATAAAGTGTATTTTATGCGCAAATGTAGTTTCCTGAAGTTTATCATATCATCGGGATGTTTTTGTTATTTTAATTTTAGTGTCTACTTTAGTGTCAAGTATATCAATGTGATTTATGACATTATCTTGATGTACTAGATGCATTAATATAAAACTACGTTTTATATTTGAACTGCGGACCTCTCATTGTTTTCATAATCTACTATTTTACTCGATTGGAATAACAAGGAAAACAAATTATTTAATTTTTCCTCCACATAATCAAAAATATATTTGATTGTGGAGTATTTTGTCCATCGAATGACAAGCTGTCTAGTATTTTGCTAAATCAGTATCTTTGTTTATTTACTTAATTGAATTTCACAACCAGGATAAAACTTGTGTTGAAGTAACCTTGTTCTATATATATCCCGAATGTAGTGAAATTCACAGTAGGGTCTCTTCAATTTGTCAGAGGTGTGTTTGCACTGATGGATGGGACGCTTCATATGTTTGCCTGGTGTGAATCAGGCTGGAGGATGTAAAAAGGAAAATTTAAAAAATTAATTTTTAAAATATTTTTACGGTAAAATATATAGTATAAACAATATTAATTAGCATTAGTATTTATTAGAAATGTATTAGTAATATATTAAGTACATATAATATAGTATTTTTATTGATAGTAACTAATAATAAACTAGTAAATTATTATAATTAGTAATAGTGTATATTATATAGATAATTAGAAAATAAAACAACAAATAAGCGTTTTTTATATAATTTTTTAATTGTTTTATGTAATGATGATTATCCCTCGAGGAAATCGAACGGTGGACATGTTAATTTTCTCTATTTAAATAATAAAAACATTTACAGAACGACTTTTACAGGTTTAATTATTTTTTTTTTTTTGGGGGGGGGAGATTTGAATGCTAATTAGCAGTGGATTCTATAGGCTAGGATATTTCCTTAAAAATTCATATAAGTTGTTTGTGGGAAAGAACAAAATTTTATAACCAAATTAAAAAATGTTTAAAAGACCTTAGAATCTAATACCAATGGAGAATTGTTAAAGAAAGAACAAATCAGTTATCAGTATTACGCAAATTGTTCAAGTTATGTAGTATAATATGTATTTTGGCACACTAAGGATTTTAAAATGTTAAAATAAAATAACATTAAAAAAATTTAGTTATTTTCGTCTATTTTTTTGGACCTAATCATTTGGAGAATCATAATACATTAAAATGGGCTCTGCAAACTTTTTCATTTAAATAATTGAGAAAGTTAAAATTAGACAACCACATATTTTCCTATTATTTTGTCATCATTTATTTATATCAATTAAAATATTTGTTATTTAAATATAGTAGATTGCATCATACTGATGTAATACTTAACTGGGGCGTGTTGTAGTTGTTTACAATTAATCGCTGTATTCTACCACAACTACGTTGTGTAAAAATAGAAATTAAAAAAAAAAGTATTTGCTAATAAATGGTATTTAATTTAATAATTTTTATAATCCTTTTTACTTTATTTGTAATAATAAAAAATACTGATGTTCAACTTTTCAGATGTAATGGCAAATTATATTTTCTATTATAAAATGATTTAAGACTTTTTTCTTTTTTTTTTTTTAAAGTTATTTGTATTGTACATTTCTTTTTAGCCTTGTTTAGAAATTTGTATTAGACCTGAATTAAACATTTAACTTTTATATAGATTTGAAAATGGTACTTACATCTTCGGAGTTGACCATAGATTACAGCAAAATAATTTAAATTGAATAGTATGAGATTAAAAGACGTTTAACATTCCTAATAGTTAACCATAAAGAAATAGTTGATTAAGACTAATTCTCTAAACTGTTTAAAAAATTAACTATTTATTTTATTTAATCTTTTATCTTAGAATCCATTTTTTTTTTACTATTGTGAACTATTCTTTCATTCCAAACTATTCGATCAATCAAATAGAATAATTCTGCCTTTAGATAAATTTAATACTTTAATACATTTTCAGCCGGATTACAAATTACTTGGAAATTAATTTTTCTGAGTTCCAAATAGCTTATCATCAGTTAATATTGATGTAAAGAAATAATCAATAAGGCAGCGTTAGTTTCTTAAAAATGAAAAAAAAAATCATTCATTATTCAGAATGAAGAAAAAATCGATAAAGTTACTGTTACGATTAGTTGTCGAGAATTTGGATGTTGTTCTTTTTAATCGGTTTTAAATGAGATTAAATAAAATTAATTTTAATCCAAAATATAAAAAAAAAATTAAATATCTATTAAGAAAACGATTTTAATACTACGAAAGTCGGACACTAAACGGAATAAAATAACTTTCTAGCAATTTTACTCTCCATTATTATACAATAAACTAAAAAAGTCAAATTTATAGGATATTGAGTCATGGAATATAATAATAGTATGTACCATAGAAGGCTTGTATGTTTATATTGTTGATAAAATATTTTATCATTTCTTATATAATCAACAGTTATGAAAAAAGTTATTAAACATTATAGGAATGGTAAAAATGTAGATGCTACAGCTTTGATATACCATAGTATTTATTAATTAGTGTTAAAACACATATTTGTTAATTTTTTTTATTTAAATAGAAAAGCACTAGAAGCTACAAAAATTATTAATATTATTAAATTAAAATAAATACAAAAACATTAGAACTACCACTTTGCAGGTATAATTAGGAAATAAAAAATAGATACAATTATATCATATAACAGAAATCATTAGGTATTATTATAAATTAAAAATAGAGAGAAATAATTGGACGATATTAAAATTACAGAAATGAGAAATATTTATAATATTTCTCTTATAAATAATAATAATGGTCTAAGGAACCCAAAGGTTCAATTCCGGTAGCAATAATCACTGTCTACATTGATCGGTCTAATGATGTCAGTACAAATCCAAATATGCAATCCGCCCACCTAGGTTTTGGTTTACCTTTTTGACATTCGGTTCAGAGTTTACACGCCTGTTTTATTCATCGCAATGCTCTAATTTTAATTATATAAAAAAAGTGCAACAGTTTATTAATAACATTTAGGTGCTTTTCCTCCCTTTATATTTCTTATATAATTGAGGAATATTTTTGAAGTTATATAGACATAAAATTACATTAAAAATATAATTAAGTAATTAATAAATTAAATTTAAGTTTAATCCATATAAGGGTCAGTTGTTACATTGAAAGGTAATCTCTCAAAGGTGCTCTCAAAATTGGAATTTATTTAAATAATTTGTTTTAAAAAGTGGAATAAATGATATAATATTTTAAGAATTTAGATAGATTAGTATTTGTACATATAAGAAAATAATGTTTTAAGCTATATAAAATATTCATAATTTTAATTTGTATTAACAGTTAGTGTATATAAAAATTAAAATGAAGTAAGAATTAAATGGTTAAATTATAACAATAGCTAAAAATATAAAAAGAATAAGAAGTGCTAATATTTGTGTCACTAACTATAAAATAATAATATGTTGAGAATAACCAAGTTTTTCAATACAAGTTTTATTGTTTATATCCGTTATATTCTTTATTAAATCTTCTATTATATGACTCGAATTGTAATATGAATTCCTGAAGATTGAAAGTAAATAAAATATATAATTACTTTGATACACTTTTCAATCATTCATCTTTTACAAGCTTCAGATATCAAATTATGACGTAAAATATGAATCTATTGCTTTTTTACATTATATATTATATTGGGTGACTCAATATACTATAACCTTGACTTTTACAGCTTATAGTTTAATAATGCTGAGTAAAATTGCTATAAAGTTATTTTATTCCGTTTAGTGAACGAATTTCTGTAACAATAATCATGCAATTCGAAAAATCATGATTTCTCATCATATTTAAATATATTCCTTTCCCTTCGACTACGCGAATAGTTCAGAAAGAAAATAAATAAACAAGGGAGAAGGTAGTATAGGGATGACTAACCTCGAACTGGAAGGATGAGCAGAAAGAGCCAAGTCAGCTGTCTTGCGAAGGCTACGGGAACACACGTAGTTCCTAGGAAGTTTACTCTGCGACCAGCCTACCATGCTTTGTACATCTGATGGACCCTAGCGAAGGAGGTACCATCTCTCACCTTAGGAATCGGCCGACTGACAACTCTTAGGACTACGAAAGGGTAGTTCGGTAGCCGCATAAATTTGACATGAGGCATACGAGTGTACACAACTGTATCATTGTCTTAGAGGTTCGTAAGGGGCATTCTCGAATCGTAAGGAGGATGTTTTTATCTTGTACGATGATTCATTTACTTGGAGGATAAACGCAATGCAAACAGAAGTTGATAGCGGTTTCCTCAGGCGCGCCTTTCCATCGTCGAGGAGAAACAGATCAAACAGAAATCCCAATGAATATATTATGTGTTTAAGGAGTGCAACAGGTGGCGAAATCCCGTCTGTTAATCTGAAAATTAGGTTTAATTATTCTTTTGGTGGAGATGATTGAATCTTAGCATTATTATACACAAAATATAATTAATTCTAATAACGTTTATTTCTGTCTTATTTTATATAAGAAGAGTATTTACCTGAAAAAATCAGCGAATTTTTATACTTGGAATAGTGAGGAAATTTTACAAACTACGGGATGTGAGCACGAATGTGCTGTTATGAATCAGAATTAATATTTGTCACAATAAGTTTACATGAAGTGAAAAATTCATGATTACACATATGATGTATCAGAGGTATTACGTTTTATTTTCTTAAATTGCCACAAGAGCTCTTAAAATTTCGTTCCTCTCAGTGCTTTCCAACTGCTGCGAAACCATGGAGTACTGCAACCGTATTCCAGGAATTGCCTCCAGCGAATCCTACTTAATAAAAATATTACAAAATAAATAAAATAGCAATTTCACAGTGCATTCCAGTATTTACTTTGTATTTTTTTCTTCTTCTACGTATTCAACCGTTCAATGAATAATTATGCCACAATTTTTTCTTAACTCGATAAAGATGCTGCAAAACTATTTTCGTCAAACAGGCGTGCTATAGTGAAAATTGTTTGGGAACCGCTGATTTAGGAATTTTTCAAAAATGAACATGAAAACTAAGAAAATCTTA
This sequence comes from Halyomorpha halys, assembly GCF_000696795.3. NCBI lineage: Eukaryota > Metazoa > Arthropoda > Insecta > Hemiptera > Pentatomidae > Halyomorpha > Halyomorpha halys. The sequence goes on along the minus strand of NW_027114369.1, from coordinate 861,759 downwards.
GGATTTAATTAAAAGGTTTTTGTAAACCTCATTAAACATAACAGATTTTATATATAACATTAGATCTCAAAAGTGAATCGTAATAAAATCAAATCAATACATCAACATGTCTGCTCATGTCTCACATGATGAAACTCCTATTTTATCTTTCATAATTCACTATTATAATTATTGACTTATCTTTCGAGTATTGTATTGGTTATTTAATACACTGTTCTATTATTATATTTATGAACATTTTAAATATATGTCTGCTCATAATGCGTTAACCCATTTCCTAAAGTCTCAACACCCATTTTCTTTTCAATGCCTTAGGCCATGAAAAATGTTGGTAATTTAGTATAACAAAGAATAGATTACTATTATCGTTATTTTATTTTCCAGGTCTCTTCGTAATTATTTCATCTTTTTATTATTATTCCGAATCTCGGACGCTGGAATTTAAAAATACACCAATCTTTAAAAACATGAAAAGTCAAATATCGATAGGTTAAGTTTTTGATGAAAATAACAATGTTTTTATGAGAAGATGGCCTGGGGTGCGATCAGTAATGATACAAAAATAAGTAACACTTATTTAATGTTATATAATATAATTAATAAGTTTTACTTCTTTGTGTATCATTACTGATCGCATTCCCGTCCGTCTTGTCTTCAAGATGGCCATCTACGATTTTAATAGTTGATCTCACTGTCAACTTTAATGTAAAAATCTGCAGTTTCGAAGAAAATATCAATGTTCTTTATAGAAATAACAATTTTAAAGGAAACCGTAGTTGTAGATGACTTAGTTATTGTATTTATTAGCTTACTTTTGTTTAAAAAAAAAATATATATTTATTTAGCGTTAATTATATGTGCATCTACATAATATAATGAAATAAAAATATATATTATCTTAATAGATTATTAAAAAAAATATATCGTAGGTGCTTGAAAATTCTTTAAAATTCCGAAACGTTGTTATCATATTAATAAATTATGATGATGAATAAGCAGCCCTACTTTTATTTAACTTATATACCCGTATTCACGTTCAATTTCCTAATAATAAAAAAAAAGTATTAAAAATAATATTTTTCTGGCACTATTCTCAACTATTAATTTTTTTTTCATAAATATATTTTACGAAAAACGAAATTCTTGCTGGTAATCGTCACTCGATGACGACCAGGAAGGCTGACGAAGAGATAAGGCAGAAAATAAACAAATGTGACCTTGTCGTAGTGACGAAACCTCGGCAGAAATCTCGCCTCAATGTGTGCACCAGAATTATTTTTGCAATTGGAGAGAAAATTTATTCAAATACCACTCTCTCCAAAAAATCAACATTTTATTTATAATATTCCGCAGAGCAAAGAAGTAAATAAAATATTTAAAAAATGAATAAAAATGGTTCATCTGATAGCCTCAACAAATTTGCATAAACAGGTCAACAAGTAATAATTCATTATTTCTTCATACTGACACAACATGTACAAGATATGCAATGAACCGACATCAGTTCAAGTCTGTTGCATATTTTAAATCGAGTTTACTTTTATTTAAATAATTCAGTTTGTAGAAAGACATATTAATAGTATCATACGGTTGTAACTGATGCTTCAAAATTATATTTATCGATTTTGAGCTTAGCAGTTTCGATTTCACCCATTTAAAATAATTTTAAGATTAATATTTTTTCTGAACTCGCTAATTTAAGTATATTTTATTCATTTCGGCTAAACAAAATTTTTTAATATTTTTTTATGGGGCTCCACTAAACCTTCTAATTCCTCTCGAATCCAATCCTTACAGTCCAAAATCCTTAATGCTCCTTACTTTGTCACAAATCATATCATCCATCAGGACCTCAATGTTCCTTATGTTGCCGATTTGGCAAAAACCAGATACCAATCCTTTCATAATAAACTTCCAAACAACCCAAACCAACTCGTTTCTAACCTGGCTTCTCCTTCACTACCTAATAATCCTCATAGACGTCTGAAAAGAAGATGGCCTCGAGATCTTCTCCTTTAGAAATGTTTTTTGAGCTCTGTCAATGGGTAGATTCTCCACATGTTTTTATCATGTCATAATATCACTTACAGCAAATTCACTTGTGTATATATGTATACAGTTGTAAATATCAATAAATAAATTATTAAAAAAAAATAAATATTTTTTTATGTATTCCACTGTAACTAATTATATTGAATAAAATAGTTTTTAAATTGACCGTGAGGAATAAATGACCAATTTCACCAATTAGCTGAAAAAGATCTGACATTTATGTGGAAATAGCAGACTAATAAGTACCTCTATAGTGTAACATTGTAAATCCAAGGTGGGAGGTGGACAAGAAAGCGCCAGCAGGTACCCCCCGACACAGTTATAAAACGGACCCCGTCGGACGAGTCTTACGACCCACGGATCCACTTTTACATAAACCCATTACCTTGGAAGGCTCCCGGGTTCGTATAGATCAGCAAGAAACAAACAAGAAGGCAAAAGATAAGGGAAAGGGACGGGATATAATTTCAGGATCGTGCGGGAGTATTAGTGTTAGGTACGGCTTCCCGAAACACGATATCGGATAGGATACCCTCGACAGGAGAACTAGCCGGCGTGACGATGGGCGCCTCAAGGATGGCGTCCTGTCGGTCCACTGTCTTCTATTCAAGGCGGCACATTATCGTGGCTTCTTTATTTCACAGGAGCCGCTCGCTGCCGTGGCGGTCAGGGTGTCAACTATGAGCCTACTTAGCACCGCATTATTCCTACCTTTAAACTTAGATTACTAATCATTATTTTGTTTAGTATATAAATTTAAATTTCCAAATTATTGAATTTTTCAAAATGATAAAGACCGTCAAATCGAAATA